>NW_027618727.1:0-63264 GCF_964187855.1 Myxine glutinosa
CCACTTTTCGCACTTGTGTTAATGTTGAAAAACCACTTTTCGCACTTGTGTTGGTGCAGGAAACCACTTTTGCACTTGTATTAGTGTGGAAAAACCACTTTTCGCACTTGTGTTAGTGTTGAAAAACCACTTTTCGCACTTGTGTTAGTGTTGAAAAACCACTTTTCGCACTTGTGTTAGTGTTGAAAAACCACTTTTCGCACTTGTGTTGGTGCAGGAAACCACTTTTGCACTTGTATTAGTGTGGAAAAAACACTTTTTGCACTTGTGATAGTGTTGAAAAACCACTTTTCGCACTTGTGTTAGTGTTGAAAAACCACTTTTCGCACTTGTGTTAGTGTTGAAAAACCACTCTTCACACTTGTGTTAGTGTTGAAAAACCACTTTTCACACTTGTGTTGGTGCAGGAAACCACTTTTGCACTTGTATTAGTGTGGAAAAAACACTTTTCGCACTTGTGTTAGTGTTGAAAAACCACTTTTTGCACTTGTGTTAGTGTTGAAAAACCACTTTTCGCACTTGTGTTAGTGTTGAAAAACCACTTTTCGCACTTGTGTTGGTGCAGGAAACCACTTTTGCACTTGTATTAGTGTGGAAAAAACACTTTTTGCACTTGTGATAGTGTTGAAAAACCACTTTTCGCACTTGTGTTAGTGTTGAAAAACCACTTTTCGCACTTGTGTTAGTGTTGAAAAACCACTCTTCGCACTTGTGTTAGTGTTGAAAAACCACTTTTCGCACTTGTGTTAGTGTTGAAAAACCACTTTTCGCACTTGTGTTAGTGTTGAAAAACCACTTTTCGCACTTGTGTTAGTGTTGAAAAACCACTCTTCACACTTGTGTTAGTGTTGAAAAACCACTTTTCACACTTGTGTTGGTGCAGGAAACCACTTTTGCACTTGTATTAGTGTGGAAAAAACACTTTTCGCACTTGTGTTAGTGTTGAAAAACCACTTTTTGCACTTGTGTTAGTGTTGAAAAACCACTTTTCGCACTTGTGTTAGTGTTGAAAAACCACTTTTCGCACTTGTGTTGGTGCAGGAAACCACTTTTGCACTTGTATTAGTGTGGAAAAAACACTTTTTGCACTTGTGATAGTGTTGAAAAACCACTTTTCGCACTTGTGTTAGTGTTGAAAAACCACTTTTCGCACTTGTGTTAGTGTTGAAAAACCACTCTTCGCACTTGTGTTAGTATTGAAAAACCACTTTTCACACTTGTGTTGGTGCAGGAAACCACTTTTGCACTTGTATTAGTGTGGAAAAAACACTTTTCGCACTTGTGTTAGTGTTGAAAAACCACTTTTTGCACTTGTGTTAGTGTTGAAAAACCACTTTTCGCACTTGTGTTAGTGTTGAAAAACCACTTTTCGCACTTGTGTTGGTGCAGGAAACCACTTTTGCACTTGTATTAGTGTGGAAAAAACACTTTTTGCACTTGTGATAATGTTGAAAAACCACTTTTCGCACTTGTGTTAGTGTTGAAAAACCACTTTTCGCACTTGTGTTGGTGCAGGAAACCACTTTTGCACTTGTATTAGTGTGGAAAAACCACTTTTTGCACTTGTGTTAGTGTTGAAAAACCACTTTTCGCACTTGTGTTGGTGCAGGAAACCACTTTTGCACTTGTATTAGTGTGGAAAAAACACTTTTTGCACTTGTGATAGTGTTGAAAAACCACTTTTCGCACTTGTGTTGGTGCAGGAAACCACTTTTGCACTTGTATTAGTGTGGAAAAAACACTTTTTGCACTTGTGATAGTGTTGAAAAACCACTTTTCACACTTGTGTTGGTGCAGGAAACCACTTTTGCACTGGTATTAGTGTGGAAAAACCACTTTTCGCACTTGTGTTAGTGTTGAAAAACCACTTTTCGCACTTGTGTTAGTGTTGAAAAACCACTTTTCGCACTTGTGTTGGTGCAGGAAACCACTTTTGCACTTTATTAGTGTGGAAAAAACACTTTTCGCACTTGTGTTAGTGTTGAAAAACCACTTTTCGCACCTGTGTTGGTGCAGGAAACCACTTTTGCACTTGTATTAGTGTGGAAAAAACACTTTTTGCACTTGTGATAGTGTTGAAAAACCACTTTTCGCACTTGTGTTAATGTTGAAAAACCACTTTTCGCACTTGTGTTGGTGCAGGAAACCACTTTTGCACTTGTATTAGTGTGGAAAAACCACTTTTCGCACTTGTGTTAGTGTTGAAAAACCACTTTTCGCACTTGTGTTAGTGTTGAAAAACCACTTTTCGCACTTTTGTTAGTGTTGAAAAACCACTTTTCGCACTTGTGTTGGTGCAGGAAACCACTTTTGCACTTGTATTAGTGTGGAAAAAACACTTTTTGCACTTGTGATAGTGTTGAAAAACCACTTTTCGCACTTGTGTTAGTGTTGAAAAACCACTTTTCGCACTTGTGTTAGTGTTGAAAAACCACTCTTCACACTTGTGTTAGTGTTGAAAAACCACTTTTCACACTTGTGTTGGTGCAGGAAACCACTTTTGCACTTGTATTAGTGTGGAAAAAACACTTTTCGCACTTGTGTTAGTGTTGAAAAACCACTTTTTGCACTTGTGTTAGTGTTGAAAAACCACTTTTCGCACTTGTGTTAGTGTTGAAAAACCACTTTTCGCACTTGTGTTGGTGCAGGAAACCACTTTTGCACTTGTATTAGTGTGGAAAAAACACTTTTTGCACTTGTGATAATGTTGAAAAACCACTTTTCGCACTTGTGTTAGTGTTGAAAAACCACTTTTCGCACTTGTGTTGGTGCAGGAAACCACTTTTGCACTTGTATTAGTGTGGAAAAACCACTTTTTGCACTTGTGTTAGTGTTGAAAAACCACTTTTCGCACTTGTGTTGGTGCAGGAAACCACTTTTGCACTTGTATTAGTGTGGAAAAAACACTTTTTGCACTTGTGATAGTGTTGAAAAACCACTTTTCGCACTTGTGTTAGTGTTGAAAAACCACTTTTCGCACTTGTGTTGGTGCAGGAAACCACTTTTGCACTTGTATTAGTGTGGAAAAAACACTTTTTGCACTTGTGGTAGTGTTGAAAAACCACTTTTTGCACTTGTGTTAGTGTTGAAAAACCACTTTTCGCACTTGTGTTAGTGTTGAAAAAACACTTTTCGCACTTGTGTTGGTGCAGGAAACCACTTTTGCACTTGTATTAGTGTGGAAAAAACACTTTTTGCACTTGTGATAGTGTTGAAAAACCACTTTTCGCACTTGTGTTAGTGTTGAAAAACCACTTTTCGCACTTGTGTTGGTTCAGGAAACCACTTTTGCACTTGTATTAGTGTGGAAACCACTTTTCGCACTTGTGTTAGTGTTGAAAAACCACTTTTCGCACTTGTGTTAGTGTTGAAAAACCACTTTTCGCACTTGTGTTGGTGCAAAAAACCACTTTTGCACTTGTATTAGTGTGGAAAAACCACTTTTCGCACTTGTGTTAGTGTTGAAAAACCACTTTTCGCACTTGTGTTAGTGTTGAAAAAACACTTTTTGCACTTGTGTTGGTGCAGTAAACCACTTTTGCACTTGTATTAGTGTGGAAAAAACACTTTTTGCACTTGTGATAGTGTTGAAAAACCACTTTTCGCACTTGTGTTAGTGTTGAAAAACCACTTTTCGCACTTGTGTTGGTGCAGGAAAACTACTTTTGCACTTGTATTAGTGTGGAAAAACCACTTTTCGCACTTGTGTTAGTGTTGAAAAACCACTTTTCGCACTTGTGTTAGTGTTGAAAAACCACTTTTCACACTTGTGTTAGTGTTGAAAAACCACTTTTCGCACTTGTGTTGGTGCAGGAAACCACTTTTGCACTTGTATTAGTGTGGAAAAAACACTTTTCGCACTTGTGATAGTGTTGAAAAACCACTTTTCGCACTTGTGTTAGTGTTGAAAAACCACTTTTCGCACTCGTGTTGGTGCAGGAAACCACTTTTGCACTTGTATTAGTGTGGAAAAACCACTTTTCGCACTTGTGTTAGTGTTGAAAAAACACTTTTCGCACTTGTGTTAGTGTTGAAAAAACACTTTTCGCACTTGTGTTGGTGCAGGAAACCACTTTTGCACTTGTATTATTGTGGAAAAAACACTTTTCGCACTTGTGTTAGTGTTGAAAAAACACTTTTCGCACTTGTGTTAGTGTTGAAAAAACACTTTTCGCACTTGTGTTAGTGTTGAAAAACCACTTTTCGCACTTGTGTTGGTGCAGGAAACCACTTTTGCACTTGTATTAGTGTGGAAAAAACACTTTTCGCACTTGTGTTAGTGTTGAAAAACCACTTTTCGCACTTGTGTTAGTGTTGAAAAACCACTTTTCGCACTTGTGTTGGTGCAGGAAACCACTTTGGCACATGTATTATTGTGGAAAAAACACTTTTCGCACTTGTGTTAGTGTTGAAAAAACACTTTTCGCACTTGTGTTAGTGTTGAAAAACCACTTTTTGCACTTGTGTTGGTGCAGGAAACCACTTTTGCACTTGTATTATTGTGGAAAAAACACTTTTCGCACTTGTGTTAGTGTTGAAAAAACACTTTTCGCACTTGTGTTAGTGTTGAAAAACCACTTTTCGCACTTGTGTTGGTGCAGGAAACCACTTTTGCACTTGTATTAGTGTGGAAAAAACACTTTTTGCACTTGTGATAGTGTTGAAAAACCACTTTTCGCACTTGTGTTAGTGTTGAAAAACCACTTTTCGCACTTTTGTTGGTGCAGGAAAACACTTTTGCACTTGTATTAGTGTGGAAAAAACCTTTTTGCACTTGTGATAGTGTTGAAAAACCACTTTTCGCACTTGTGCTAGTGTTGAAAAACCACTTTTCGCACTTGTGTTAGTGTTGAAAAACCACTTTTCGCACTTGTGTTGGTGCAGGAAACCACTTTTGCACTTGTATTAGTGTGGAAAAAACACTTTTTGCACTTGTGATAGTGTTGAAAAACCACTTTTCGCACTTGTTTTGGGGCAGGAAACCACTTTTGCACTTGTATTAGTGTGGAAAAAACACTTTTTGCACTTGTGATAGTGTTGAAAAACCACTTTTCACACTTGTGTTGGTGCAGGAAACCACTTTTGCACTGGTATTAGTGTGGAAAAACCACTTTTCGCACTTGTGTTAGTGTTGAAAAACCACTTTTCGCACTTGTGTTAGTGTTGAAAAACCACTTTTCGCACTTGTGTTGGTGCAGGAAACCACTTTTGCACTTGTATTAGTGTGGAAAAAACACTTTTCGCACTTGTGTTAGTGTTGAAAAACCACTTTTCGCACCTGTGTTGGTGCAGGAAACCACTTTTGCACTTGTATTAGTGTGGAAAAAACACTTTTTGCACTTGTGATAGTGTTGAAAAACCACTTTTCGCACTTGTGTTAATGTTGAAAAACCACTTTTCGCACTTGTGTTGGTGCAGGAAACCACTTTTGCACTTGTATTAGTGTGGAAAAACCACTTTTCGCACTTGTGTTAGTGTTGAAAAACCACTTTTCGCACTTGTGTTAGTGTTGAAAAACCACTTTTCGCACTTGTGTTAGTGTTGAAAAACCACTTTTCGCACTTGTGTTGGTGCAGGAAACCACTTTTGCACTTGTATTAGTGTGGAAAAAACACTTTTTGCACTTGTGATAGTGTTGAAAAACCACTTTTCGCACTTGTGTTAGTGTTGAAAAACCACTTTTCGCACTTGTGTTAGTGTTGAAAAACCACTCTTCACACTTGTGTTAGTGTTGAAAAACCACTTTTCACACTTGTGTTGGTGCAGGAAACCACTTTTGCACTTGTATTAGTGTGGAAAAAACACTTTTCGCACTTGTGTTAGTGTTGAAAAACCACTTTTTGCACTTGTGTTAGTGTTGAAAAACCACTTTTCGCACTTGTGTTAGTGTTGAAAAACCACTTTTCGCACTTGTGTTGGTGCAGGAAACCACTTTTGCACTTGTATTAGTGTGGAAAAAACACTTTTTGCACTTGTGATAATGTTGAAAAACCACTTTTCGCACTTGTGTTAGTGTTGAAAAACCACTTTTCGCACTTGTGTTGGTGCAGGAAACCACTTTTGCACTTGTATTAGTGTGGAAAAACCACTTTTTGCACTTGTGTTAGTGTTGAAAAACCACTTTTCGCACTTGTGTTGGTGCAGGAAACCACTTTTGCACTTGTATTAGTGTGGAAAAAACACTTTTTGCACTTGTGATAGTGTTGAAAAACCACTTTTCGCACTTGTGTTAGTGTTGAAAAACCACTTTTCGCACTTGTGTTGGTGCAGGAAACCACTTTTGCACTTGTATTAGTGTGGAAAAAACACTTTTTGCACTTGTGGTAGTGTTGAAAAACCACTTTTTGCACTTGTGTTAGTGTTGAAAAACCACTTTTCGCACTTGTGTTAGTGTTGAAAAAACACTTTTCGCACTTGTGTTGGTGCAGGAAACCACTTTTGCACTTGTATTAGTGTGGAAAAAACACTTTTTGCACTTGTGATAGTGTTGAAAAACCACTTTTCGCACTTGTGTTAGTGTTGAAAAACCACTTTTCGCACTTGTGTTGGTTCAGGAAACCACTTTTGCACTTGTATTAGTGTGGAAACCACTTTTCGCACTTGTGTTAGTGTTGAAAAACCACTTTTCGCACTTGTGTTAGTGTTGAAAAACCACTTTTCGCACTTGTGTTGGTGCAAAAAACCACTTTTGCACTTGTATTAGTGTGGAAAAACCACTTTTCGCACTTGTGTTAGTGTTGAAAAACCACTTTTCGCACTTGTGTTAGTGTTGAAAAAACACTTTTTGCACTTGTTTTGGTGCAGTAAACCACTTTTGCACTTGTATTAGTGTGGAAAAAACACTTTTTGCACTTGTGATAGTGTTGAAAAACCACTTTTCGCACTTGTGTTAGTGTTGAAAAACCACTTTTCGCACTTGTGTTGGTGCAGGAAAACTACTTTTGCACTTGTATTAGTGTGGAAAAACCACTTTTCGCACTTGTGTTAGTGTTGAAAAACCACTTTTCGCACTTGTGTTAGTGTTGAAAAACCACTTTTCACACTTGTGTTAGTGTTGAAAAACCACTTTTCGCACTTGTGTTGGTGCAGGAAACCACTTTTGCACTTGTATTAGTGTGGAAAAAACACTTTTCGCACTTGTGATAGTGTTGAAAAACCACTTTTCGCACTTGTGTTAGTGTTGAAAAACCACTTTTCGCACTTGTGTTGGTGCAGGAAACCACTTTTGCACTTGTATTAGTGTGGAAAAACCACTTTTCGCACTTGTGTTAGTGTTGAAAAACCACTTTTCGCACTTGTGTTAGTGTTGAAAAAACACTTTTCGCACTTGTGTTGGTGCAGGAAACCACTTTTGCACTTGTATTATTGTGGAAAAAACACTTTTCGCACTTGTGTTAGTGTTGAAAAAACACTTTTCGCACTTGTGTTAGTGTTGAAAAAACACTTTTCGCACTTGTGTTAGTGTTGAAAAACCACTTTTCGCACTTGTGTTGGTGCAGGAAACCACTTTTGCACTTGTATTAGTGTGGAAAAAACACTTTTCGCACTTGTGTTAGTGTTGAAAAACCACTTTTCGCACTTGTGTTAGTGTTGAAAAACCACTTTTCGCACTTGTGTTGGTGCAGGAAACCACTTTTGCACTTGTATTAGTGTGGAAAAACCACTTTTTGCACTTGTGTTAGTGTTGAAAAACCACTTTTCGCACTTGTGTTGGTGCAGGAAACCACTTTTGCACTTGTATTAGTGTGGAAAAAACACTTTTTGCACTTGTGATAGTGTTGAAAAACCACTTTTCGCACTTGTGTTGGTGCAGGAAACCACTTTTGCACTTGTATTAGTGTGGAAAAAACACTTTTTGCACTTGTGATAGTGTTGAAAAACCACTTTTCACACTTGTGTTGGTGCAGGAAACCACTTTTGCACTGGTATTAGTGTGGAAAAACCACTTTTCGCACTTGTGTTAGTGTTGAAAAACCACTTTTCGCACTTGTGTTAGTGTTGAAAAACCACTTTTCGCACTTGTGTTGGTGCAGGAAACCACTTTTGCACTTTATTAGTGTGGAAAAAACACTTTTCGCACTTGTGTTAGTGTTGAAAAACCACTTTTCGCACCTGTGTTGGTGCAGGAAACCACTTTTGCACTTGTATTAGTGTGGAAAAAACACTTTTTGCACTTGTGATAGTGTTGAAAAACCACTTTTCGCACTTGTGTTAATGTTGAAAAACCACTTTTCGCACTTGTGTTGGTGCAGGAAACCACTTTTGCACTTGTATTAGTGTGGAAAAACCACTTTTCGCACTTGTGTTAGTGTTGAAAAACCACTTTTCGCACTTGTGTTAGTGTTGAAAAACCACTTTTCGCACTTTTGTTAGTGTTGAAAAACCACTTTTCGCACTTGTGTTGGTGCAGGAAACCACTTTTGCACTTGTATTAGTGTGGAAAAAACACTTTTTGCACTTGTGATAGTGTTGAAAAACCACTTTTCGCACTTGTGTTAGTGTTGAAAAACCACTTTTCGCACTTGTGTTAGTGTTGAAAAACCACTCTTCACACTTGTGTTAGTGTTGAAAAACCACTTTTCACACTTGTGTTGGTGCAGGAAACCACTTTTGCACTTGTATTAGTGTGGAAAAAACACTTTTCGCACTTGTGTTAGTGTTGAAAAACCACTTTTTGCACTTGTGTTAGTGTTGAAAAACCACTTTTCGCACTTGTGTTAGTGTTGAAAAACCACTTTTCGCACTTGTGTTGGTGCAGGAAACCACTTTTGCACTTGTATTAGTGTGGAAAAAACACTTTTTGCACTTGTGATAATGTTGAAAAACCACTTTTCGCACTTGTGTTAGTGTTGAAAAACCACTTTTCGCACTTGTGTTGGTGCAGGAAACCACTTTTGCACTTGTATTAGTGTGGAAAAACCACTTTTTGCACTTGTGTTAGTGTTGAAAAACCACTTTTCGCACTTGTGTTGGTGCAGGAAACCACTTTTGCACTTGTATTAGTGTGGAAAAAACACTTTTTGCACTTGTGATAGTGTTGAAAAACCACTTTTCGCACTTGTGTTAGTGTTGAAAAACCACTTTTCGCACTTGTGTTGGTGCAGGAAACCACTTTTGCACTTGTATTAGTGTGGAAAAAACACTTTTTGCACTTGTGGTAGTGTTGAAAAACCACTTTTTGCACTTGTGTTAGTGTTGAAAAACCACTTTTCGCACTTGTGTTAGTGTTGAAAAAACACTTTTCGCACTTGTGTTGGTGCAGGAAACCACTTTTGCACTTGTATTAGTGTGGAAAAAACACTTTTTGCACTTGTGATAGTGTTGAAAAACCACTTTTCGCACTTGTGTTAGTGTTGAAAAACCACTTTTCGCACTTGTGTTGGTTCAGGAAACCACTTTTGCACTTGTATTAGTGTGGAAACCACTTTTCGCACTTGTGTTAGTGTTGAAAACCACTTTTCGCACTTGTGTTAGTGTTGAAAAACCACTTTTCGCACTTGTGTTGGTGCAAAAAACCACTTTTGCACTTGTATTAGTGTGGAAAAACCACTTTTCGCACTTGTGTTAGTGTTGAAAAACCACTTTTCGCACTTGTGTTAGTGTTGAAAAAACACTTTTTGCACTTGTGTTGGTGCAGTAAACCACTTTTGCACTTGTATTAGTGTGGAAAAAACACTTTTTGCACTTGTGATAGTGTTGAAAAACCACTTTTCGCACTTGTGTTAGTGTTGAAAAACCACTTTTCGCACTTGTGTTGGTGCAGGAAAACTACTTTTGCACTTGTATTAGTGTGGAAAAACCACTTTTCGCACTTGTGTTAGTGTTGAAAAACCACTTTTCGCACTTGTGTTAGTGTTGAAAAACCACTTTTCACACTTGTGTTAGTGTTGAAAAACCACTTTTCGCACTTGTGTTGGTGCAGGAAACCACTTTTGCACTTGTATTAGTGTGGAAAAAACACTTTTCGCACTTGTGATAGTGTTGAAAAACCACTTTTCGCACTTGTGTTAGTGTTGAAAAACCACTTTTCGCACTTGTGTTGGTGCAGGAAACCACTTTTGCACTTGTATTAGTGTGGAAAAACCACTTTTCGCACTTGTGTTAGTGTTGAAAAAACACTTTTCGCACTTGTGTTAGTGTTGAAAAAACACTTTTCGCACTTGTGTTGGTGCAGGAAACCACTTTTGCACTTGTATTATTGTGGAAAAAACACTTTTCGCACTTGTGTTAGTGTTGAAAAAACACTTTTCGCACTTGTGTTAGTGTTGAAAAAACACTTTTCGCACTTGTGTTAGTGTTGAAAAACCACTTTTCGCACTTGTGTTGGTGCAGGAAACCACTTTTGCACTTGTATTAGTGTGGAAAAAACACTTTTCGCACTTGTGTTAGTGTTGAAAAACCACTTTTCGCACTTGTGTTAGTGTTGAAAAACCACTTTTCGCACTTGTGTTGGTGCAGGAAACCACTTTTGCACATGTATTATTGTGGAAAAAACACTTTTCGCACTTGTGTTAGTGTTGAAAAAACACTTTTCGCACTTGTGTTAGTGTTGAAAAACCACTTTTTGCACTTGTGTTGGTGCAGGAAACCACTTTTGCACTTGTATTATTGTGGAAAAAACACTTTTCGCACTTGTGTTAGTGTTGAAAAAACACTTTTCGCACTTGTGTTAGTGTTGAAAAACCACTTTTCGCACTTGTGTTGGTGCAGGAAACCACTTTTGCACTTGTATTAGTGTGGAAAAAACACTTTTTGCACTTGTGATAGTGTTGAAAAACCACTTTTCGCACTTGTGTTAGTGTTGAAAAACCACTTTTCGCACTTTTGTTGGTGCAGGAAAACACTTTTGCACTTGTATTAGTGTGGAAAAAACCTTTTTGCACTTGTGATAGTGTTGAAAAACCACTTTTCGCACTTGTGCTGGTGTTGAAAAACCACTTTTCGCACTTGTGTTAGTGTTGAAAAACCACTTTTCGCACTTGTGTTGGTGCAGGAAACCACTTTTGCACTTGTATTAGTGTGGAAAAAACACTTTTTGCACTTGTGATAGTGTTGAAAAACCACTTTTCGCACTTGTTTTGGGGCAGGAAACCACTTTTGCACTTGTATTAGTGTGGAAAAAACACTTTTTGCACTTGTGATAGTGTTGAAAAACCACTTTTCACACTTGTGTTGGTGCAGGAAACCACTTTTGCACTGGTATTAGTGTGGAAAAACCACTTTTCGCACTTGTGTTAGTGTTGAAAAACCACTTTTCGCACTTGTGTTAGTGTTGAAAAACCACTTTTCGCACTTGTGTTGGTGCAGGAAACCACTTTTGCACTTGTATTAGTGTGGAAAAAACACTTTTCGCACTTGTGTTAGTGTTGAAAAACCACTTTTCGCACCTGTGTTGGTGCAGGAAACCACTTTTGCACTTGTATTAGTGTGGAAAAAACACTTTTTGCACTTGTGATAGTGTTGAAAAACCACTTTTCGCACTTGTGTTAATGTTGAAAAACCACTTTTCGCACTTGTGTTGGTGCAGGAAACCACTTTTGCACTTGTATTAGTGTGGAAAAACCACTTTTCGCACTTGTGTTAGTGTTGAAAAACCACTTTTCGCACTTGTGTTAGTGTTGAAAAACCACTTTTCGCACTTGTGTTAGTGTTGAAAAACCACTTTTCGCACTTGTGTTGGTGCAGGAAACCACTTTTGCACTTGTATTAGTGTGGAAAAAACACTTTTTGCACTTGTGATAGTGTTGAAAAACCACTTTTCGCACTTGTGTTAGTGTTGAAAAACCACTTTTCGCACTTGTGTTAGTGTTGAAAAACCACTCTTCACACTTGTGTTAGTGTTGAAAAACCACTTTTCACACTTGTGTTGGTGCAGGAAACCACTTTTGCACTTGTATTAGTGTGGAAAAAACACTTTTCGCACTTGTGTTAGTGTTGAAAAACCACTTTTTGCACTTGTGTTAGTGTTGAAAAACCACTTTTCGCACTTGTGTTAGTGTTGAAAAACCACTTTTCGCACTTGTGTTGGTGCAGGAAACCACTTTTGCACTTGTATTAGTGTGGAAAAAACACTTTTTGCACTTGTGATAATGTTGAAAAACCACTTTTCGCACTTGTGTTAGTGTTGAAAAACCACTTTTCGCACTTGTGTTGGTGCAGGAAACCACTTTTGCACTTGTATTAGTGTGGAAAAACCACTTTTTGCACTTGTGTTAGTGTTGAAAAACCACTTTTCGCACTTGTGTTGGTGCAGGAAACCACTTTTGCACTTGTATTAGTGTGGAAAAAACACTTTTTGCACTTGTGATAGTGTTGAAAAACCACTTTTCGCACTTGTGTTAGTGTTGAAAAACCACTTTTCGCACTTGTGTTGGTGCAGGAAACCACTTTTGCACTTGTATTAGTGTGGAAAAAACACTTTTTGCACTTGTGGTAGTGTTGAAAAACCACTTTTTGCACTTGTGTTAGTGTTGAAAAACCACTTTTCGCACTTGTGTTAGTGTTGAAAAAACACTTTTCGCACTTGTGTTGGTGCAGGAAACCACTTTTGCACTTGTATTAGTGTGGAAAAAACACTTTTTGCACTTGTGATAGTGTTGAAAAACCACTTTTCGCACTTGTGTTAGTGTTGAAAAACCACTTTTCGCACTTGTGTTGGTTCAGGAAACCACTTTTGCACTTGTATTAGTGTGGAAACCACTTTTCGCACTTGTGTTAGTGTTGAAAAACCACTTTTCGCACTTGTGTTAGTGTTGAAAAACCACTTTTCGCACTTGTGTTGGTGCAAAAAACCACTTTTGCACTTGTATTAGTGTGGAAAAACCACTTTTCGCACTTGTGTTAGTGTTGAAAAACCACTTTTCGCACTTGTGTTAGTGTTGAAAAAACACTTTTTGCACTTGTTTTGGTGCAGTAAACCACTTTTGCACTTGTATTAGTGTGGAAAAAACACTTTTTGCACTTGTGATAGTGTTGAAAAACCACTTTTCGCACTTGTGTTAGTGTTGAAAAACCACTTTTCGCACTTGTGTTGGTGCAGGAAAACTACTTTTGCACTTGTATTAGTGTGGAAAAACCACTTTTCGCACTTGTGTTAGTGTTGAAAAACCACTTTTCGCACTTGTGTTAGTGTTGAAAAACCACTTTTCACACTTGTGTTAGTGTTGAAAAACCACTTTTCGCACTTGTGTTGGTGCAGGAAACCACTTTTGCACTTGTATTAGTGTGGAAAAAACACTTTTCGCACTTGTGATAGTGTTGAAAAACCACTTTTCGCACTTGTGTTAGTGTTGAAAAACCACTTTTCGCACTTGTGTTGGTGCAGGAAACCACTTTTGCACTTGTATTAGTGTGGAAAAACCACTTTTCGCACTTGTGTTAGTGTTGAAAAACCACTTTTCGCACTTGTGTTAGTGTTGAAAAAACACTTTTCGCACTTGTGTTGGTGCAGGAAACCACTTTTGCACTTGTATTATTGTGGAAAAAACACTTTTCGCACTTGTGTTAGTGTTGAAAAAACACTTTTCGCACTTGTGTTAGTGTTGAAAAAACACTTTTCGCACTTGTGTTAGTGTTGAAAAACCACTTTTCGCACTTGTGTTGGTGCAGGAAACCACTTTTGCACTTGTATTAGTGTGGAAAAAACACTTTTCGCACTTGTGTTAGTGTTGAAAAACCACTTTTCGCACTTGTGTTAGTGTTGAAAAACCACTTTTCGCACTTGTGTTGGTGCAGGAAACCACTTTTGCACATGTATTATTGTGGAAAAAACACTTTTCGCACTTGTGTTAGTGTTGAAAAAACACTTTTCGCACTTGTGTTAGTGTTGAAAAACCACTTTTTGCACTTGTGTTGGTGCAGGAAACCACTTTTGCACTTGTATTATTGTGGAAAAAACACTTTTCGCACTTGTGTTAGTGTTGAAAAAACACTTTTCGCACTTGTGTTAGTGTTGAAAAACCACTTTTCGCACTTGTGTTGGTGCAGGAAACCACTTTTGCACTTGTATTAGTGTGGAAAAAACACTTTTTGCACTTGTGATAGTGTTGAAAAACCACTTTTCGCACTTGTGTTAGTGTTGAAAAACCACTTTTCGCACTTTTGTTGGTGCAGGAAAACACTTTTGCACTTGTATTAGTGTGGAAAAAACCTTTTTGCACTTGTGATAGTGTTGAAAAACCACTTTTCGCACTTGTGCTAGTGTTGAAAAACCACTTTTCGCACTTGTGTTAGTGTTGAAAAACCACTTTTCGCACTTGTGTTGGTGCAGGAAACCACTTTTGCACTTGTATTAGTGTGGAAAAAACACTTTTTGCACTTGTGATAGTGTTGAAAAACCACTTTTCGCACTTGTTTTGGGGCAGGAAACCACTTTTGCACTTGTATTAGTGTGGAAAAAACACTTTTTGCACTTGTGATAGTGTTGAAAAACCACTTTTCACACTTGTGTTGGTGCAGGAAACCACTTTTGCACTGGTATTAGTGTGGAAAAACCACTTTTCGCACTTGTGTTAGTGTTGAAAAACCACTTTTCGCACTTGTGTTAGTGTTGAAAAACCACTTTTCGCACTTGTGTTGGTGCAGGAAACCACTTTTGCACTCGTATTAGTGTGGAAAAAACACTTTTCGCACTTGTGTTAGTGTTGAAAAACCACTTTTCGCACCTGTGTTGGTGCAGGAAACCACTTTTGCACTTGTATTAGTGTGGAAAAAACACTTTTTGCACTTGTGATAGTGTTGAAAAACCACTTTTCGCACTTGTGTTAATGTTGAAAAACCACTTTTCGCACTTGTGTTGGTGCAGGAAACCACTTTTGCACTTGTATTAGTGTGGAAAAACCACTTTTCGCACTTGTGTTAGTGTTGAAAAACCACTTTTCGCACTTGTGTTAGTGTTGAAAAACCACTTTTTGCACTTGTGTTAGTGTTGAAAAACCACTTTTCGCACTTGTGTTGGTGCAGGAAACCACTTTTGCACTTGTATTAGTGTGGAAAAAACACTTTTTGCACTTGTGATAGTGTTGAAAAACCACTTTTCGCACTTGTGTTAGTGTTGAAAAACCACTTTTCGCACTTGTGTTAGTGTTGAAAAACCACTCTTCGCACTTGTGTTAGTGTTGAAAAACCACTTTTCACACTTGTGTTGGTGCAGGAAACCACTTTTGCACTTGTATTAGTGTGGAAAAAACACTTTTCGCACTTGTGTTAGTGTTGAAAAACCACTTTTTGCACTTGTGTTAGTGTTGAAAAACCACTTTTCGCACTTGTGTTAGTGTTGAAAAACCACTTTTCGCACTTGTGTTGGTGCAGGAAACCACTTTTGCACTTGTATTAGTGTGGAAAAAACACTTTTTGCACTTGTGATAATGTTGAAAAACCACTTTTCGCACTTGTGTTAGTGTTGAAAAACCACTTTTCGCACTTGTGTTGGTGCAGGAAACCACTTTTGCGCTTGTATTAGTGTGGAAAAACCACTTTTTGCACTTGTGTTAGTGTTGAAAAACCACTTTTCGCACTTGTGTTGGTGCAGGAAACCACTTTTGCACTTGTATTAGTGTGGAAAAAACACTTTTTGCACTTGTGATAGTGTTGAAAAACCACTTTTCGCACTTGTGTTAGTGTTGAAAAACCACTTTTCGCACTTGTGTTGGTGCAGGAAACCACTTTTGCACTTGTATTAGTGTGGAAAAAACACTTTTTGCACTTGTGGTAGTGTTGAAAAACCACTTTTTGCACTTGTGTTAGTGTTGAAAAACCACTTTTCGCACTTGTGTTAGTGTTGAAAAAACACTTTTCGCACTTGTGTTGGTGCAGGAAACCACTTTTGCACTTGTATTAGTGTGGAAAAAACACTTTTTGCACTTGTGATAGTGTTGAAAAACCACTTTTCGCACTTGTGTTAGTGTTGAAAAACCACTTTTCGCACTTGTGTTGGTTCAGGAAACCACTTTTGCACTTGTATTAGTGTGGAAACCACTTTTCGCACTTGTGTTAGTGTTGAAAAACCACTTTTCGCACTTGTGTTAGTGTTGAAAAACCACTTTTCGCACTTGTGTTGGTGCAAAAAACCAGTTTTGCACTTGTATTAGTGTGGAAAAACCACTTTTCGCACTTGTGTTAGTGTTGAAAAACCACTTTTCGCACTTGTGTTAGTGTTGAAAAAACACTTTTCGCACTTGTGTTGGTGCAGTAAACCACTTTTGCACTTGTATTAGTGTGGAAAAAACACTTTTTGCACTTGTGATAGTGTTGAAAAACCACTTTTCGCACTTGTGTTAGTGTTGAAAAACCACTTTTCGCACTTGTGTTGGTGCAGGAAACCACTTTTGCACTTGTATTATTGTGGAAAAAACACTTTTCGCACTTGTGTTAGTGTTGAAAAAACACTTTTCGCACTTGTGTTAGTGTTGAAAAACCACTTTTCGCACTTGTGTTGGTGCAGGAAACCACTTTTGCACTTGTATTAGTGTGGAAAAAACACTTTTTGCACTTGTGATAGTGTTGAAAAACCACTTTTCGCACTTGTGTTAGTGTTGAAAAACCACTTTTCGCACTTGTGTTGGTGCAGGAAAACACTTTTGCACTTGTATTAGTGTGGAAAAAACCTTTTTGCACTTGTGATAGTGTTGAAAAACCACTTTTCGCACTTGTGCTAGTGTTGAAAAACCACTTTTCGCACTTGTGTTAGTGTTGAAAAACCACTTTTCGCACTTGTGTTGGTGCAGGAAACCACTTTTGCACTTGTATTAGTGTGGAAAAAACACTTTTTGCACTTGTGATAGTGTTGAAAAACCACTTTTCGCACTTGTTTTGGGGCAGGAAAACACTTTTGCACTTGTATTAGTGTGGAAAAAACACTTTTTGCACTTGTGATAGTGTTGAAAAACCACTTTTCACACTTGTGTTGGTGCAGGAAACCACTTTTGCACTGGTATTAGTGTGGTAAAACCACTTTTCGCACTTGTGTTAGTGTTGAAAAACCACTTTTCGCACTTGTGTTAGTGTTGAAAAACCACTTTTCGCACTGCTGTTGGTGCAGGAAACCACTTTTGCACTTGTATTAGTGTGGAAAAAACACTTTTCGCACTTGTGTTAGTGTTGAAAAACCACTTTTCGCACCTGTGTTGGTGCAGGAAACCACTTTTGCACTTGTATTAGTGTGGAAAAAACACTTTTTGCACTTGTGATAGTGTTGAAAAACCACTTTTCGCACTTGTGTTAATGTTGAAAAACCACTTTTCGCACTTGTGTTGGTGCAGGAAACCACTTTTGCACTTGTATTAGTGTGGAAAAACCACTTTTCGCACTTGTGTTAGTGTTGAAAAACCACTTTTCGCACTTGTGTTAGTGTTGAAAAACCACTTTTTGCACTTGTGTTAGTGTTGAAAAACACTTTTCGCACTTGTGTTGGTGCAGGAAACCACTTTTGCACTTGTATTAGTGTGGAAAAAACACTTTTTGCACTTGTGATAGTGTTGAAAAACCACTTTTCGCACTTGTGTTAGTGTTGAAAAACCACTTTTCGCACTTGTGTTAGTGTTGAAAAACCACTCTTCGCACTTGTGTTAGTGTTGAAAAACCACTTTTCACACTTGTGTTGGTGCAGGAAACCACTTTTGCACTTGTATTAGTGTGGAAAAAACACTTTTCGCACTTGTGTTAGTGTTGAAAAACCACTTTTTGCACTTGTGTTAGTGTTGAAAAACCACTTTTCGCACTTGTGTTAGTGTTGAAAAACCACTTTTCGCACTTGTGTTGGTGCAGGAAACCACTTTTGCACTTGTATTAGTGTGGAAAAAACACTTTTTGCACTTGTGATAATGTTGAAAAACCACTTTTCGCACTTGTGTTAGTGTTGAAAAACCACTTTTCGCACTTGTGTTGGTGCAGGAAACCACTTTTGCGCTTGTATTAGTGTGGAAAAACCACTTTTTGCACTTGTGTTAGTGTTGAAAAACCACTTTTCGCACTTGTGTTGGTGCAGGAAACCACTTTTGCACTTGTATTAGTGTGGAAAAAACACTTTTTGCACTTGTGATAGTGTTGAAAAACCACTTTTCGCACTTGTGTTAGTGTTGAAAAACCACTTTTCGCACTTGTGTTGGTGCAGGAAACCACTTTTGCACTTGTATTAGTGTGGAAAAAACACTTTTTGCACTTGTGGTAGTGTTGAAAAACCACTTTTTGCACTTGTGTTAGTGTTGAAAAACCACTTTTCGCACTTGTGTTAGTGTTGAAAAAACACTTTTCGCACTTGTGTTGGTGCAGGAAACCACTTTTGCACTTGTATTAGTGTGGAAAAAACACTTTTTGCACTTGTGATAGTGTTGAAAAACCACTTTTCGCACTTGTGTTAGTGTTGAAAAACCACTTTTCGCACTTGTGTTGGTTCAGGAAACCATTTTTGCACTTGTATTAGTGTGGAAACCACTTTTCGCACTTGTGTTAGTGTTGAAAAACCACTTTTCGCACTTGTGTTAGTGTTGAAAAACCACTTTTCGCACTTGTGTTGGTGCAAAAAACCACTTTTGCACTTGTATTAGTGTGGAAAAACCACTTTTCGCACTTGTGTTAGTGTTGAAAAACCACTTTTCGCACTTGTGTTAGTGTTGAAAAAACACTTTTCGCACTTGTGTTGGTGCAGTAAACCACTTTTGCACTTGTATTAGTGTGGAAAAAACACTTTTTGCACTTGTGATAGTGTTGAAAAACCACTTTTCGCACTTGTGTTAGTGTTGAAAAACCACTTTTCGCACTTGTGTTGGTGCAGGAAAACCACTTTTGCACTTGTATTAGTGTGGAAAAACCACTTTTCGCACTTGTGTTAGTGTTGAAAAACCACTTTTCGCAATTGTGTTGGTGCAGGAAACCACTTTTGCACTTGTATTAGTGTGGAAAAAACACTTTTGCACTTGTGTTAGTGTTGAAAAACCACTTTTCGCACCTGTGTTGGTGCAGGAAACCACTTTTGCACTTGTATTAGTGTGGAAAAAACACTTTTTGCACTTGTGATAGTGTTGAAAAACCACTTTTCGCACTTGTGTTAATGTTGAAAAACCACTTTTCGCACTTGTGTTGGTGCAGGAAACCACTTTTGCACTTGTATTAGTGTGGAAAAACCACTTTTCGCACTTGTGTTAGTGTTGAAAAACCACTTTTCGCACTTGTGTTAGTGTTGAAAAACCACTTTTCGCACTTGTGTTAGTGTTGAAAAACCACTTTTCGCACTTGTGTTGGTGCAGGAAACCACTTTTGCACTTGTATTAGTGTGGAAAAAACACTTTTTGCACTTGTGATAGTGTTGAAAAACCACTTTTCGCACTTGTGTTAGTGTTGAAAAACCACTTTTCGCACTTGTGTTAGTGTTGAAAAACCACTTTTCGCACTTGTGTTAGTGTTGAAAAACCACTTTTCACACTTGTGTTGGTGCAGGAAACCACTTTTGCACTTGTATTAGTGTGGAAAAACCACTTCTCGCACTTGTGTTAGTGTTGAAAAACCACCTTTCGCACTCGTGTTAGTGTTGAAAAACCACTTTTCGCACTTGTGTTAGTGTTGAAAAACCACTTTTCGCACTTGTGTTGGTGCAGGAAACCACTTTTGCACTTGTATTAGTGTGGAAAAAACACTTTTCGCACTTGTGTTAGTGTTGAAAAACCACTTTTCGCACTTGTGTTAGTGTTGAAAAACCACTTTTCGCACTTGTGTTGGTGCAGGAACCCACTTTTGCACTTGTTTTAGTGTGGAAAAAACACTTTTTGCACTTGTGATAGTGTTGAAAAACCACTTTTCGCACTTGCGTTAGTGTTGAAAAACCACTTTTCGCACTTGTGTTGGTGCAGGAAACCACTTTTGCACTTGTATTAGTGTGGAAAAACCACTTTTCGCACTTGTGTTAGTGTTGAAAAACCACTTTTCGCACTTGTGTTAGTGTTGAAAAACCACTTTTCACACTTGTGTTAGTGTTGATAAACCAATTTTCGCACTCGTGTTGGTGCAGGAAACTACTTTTGCACTTGTATTAGTGTGGAAAAAACACTTTTCGCACTTGTGTTAGTGTTGAAAAACCACTTTTTGCACTTGTGTTAGTGTTGAAAAACCACTTTTCGCACTTGTGTTCGTGCAGGAAACCACTTTTGCACTTGTATTAGTGTGGAAAAAACACTTTTTGCACTAGTGATAGTGTTGAAAAACCACTTTTCACACTTGTGTTGGTGCAGGAAACCACTTTTGCACTGGTATTAGTGTGGAAAAACCACTTTTCGCACTTGTGTTAGTGTTGAAAAACCACTTTTCGCACTTGTGTTAGTGTTGAAAAACCACTTTTCGCACTTGTGTTGGTGCAGGAAACCACTTTTGCACTTGTATTAGTGTGGAAAAAACACTTTTCGCACTTGTGTTAGTGTTGAAAAACCACATTTCGCACCTGTGTTGGTGCAGGAAACCACTTTTGCACTTGTATTAGTGTGGAAAAAACACTTTTTGCACTTGTGATAGTGTTGAAAAACCACTTTTCGCACTTGTGTTAATGTTGAAAAACCACTTTTCGCACTTGTGTTGGTGCAGGAAACCACTTTTGCACTTGTATTAGTGTGGAAAAACCACTTTTCGCACTTGTGTTAGTGTTGAAAAACCACTTTTCGCACTTGTGTTAGTGTTGAAAAACCACTTTTCGCACTTGTGTTAGTGTTGAAAAACCACTTTTCGCACTTGTGTTGGTGCAGGAAACCACTTTTGCACTTGTATTAGTGTGGAAAAAACACTTTTTGCACTTGTGATAGTGTTGAAAAACCACTTTTCGCACTTGTGTTAGTGTTGAAAAACCACTTTTCGCACTTGTGTTAGTGTTGAAAAACCACTCTTCGCACTTGTGTTAGTGTTGAAAAACCACTTTTCACACTTGTGTTGGTGCAGGAAACCACTTTTGCACTTGTATTAGTGTGGAAAAAACACTTTTCGCACTTGTGATAGTGTTGAAAAACCACTTTTCGCACTTGTGTTGGTGCAGTAAACCACTTTTGCACTTGTATTAGTGTGGAAAAAACACTTTTTGCACTTGTGATAGTGTTGAAAAACCACTTTTCGCACTTGTGTTAGTGTTGAACAACCACTTTTCGCACTTGTGTTGGTGCAGGAAAACCACTTTTGCACTTGTATTAGTGTGGAAAAACCACTTTTCGCACTTGTGTTAGTGTTGAAAAACCACTTTTCGCAATTGTGTTGGTGCAGGAAACCACTTTTGCACTTGTATTAGTGTGGAAAAAACACTTTTGCACTTGTGTTAGTGTTGAAAAACCACTTTTCGCACCTGTGTTGGTGCAGGAAACCACTTTTGCACTTGTATTAGTGTGGAAAAAACACTTTTTGCACTTGTGATAGTGTTGAAAAACCACTTTTCGCACTTGTGTTAATGTTGAAAAACCACTTTTCGCACTTGTGTTGGTGCAGGAAACCACTTTTGCACTTGTATTAGTGTGGAAAAACCACTTTTCGCACTTGTGTTAGTGTTGAAAAACCACTTTTCGCACTTGTGTTAGTGTTGAAAAACCACTTTTCGCACTTGTGTTAGTGTTGAAAAACCACTTTTCGCACTTGTGTTGGTGCAGGAAACCACTTTTGCACTTGTATTAGTGTGGAAAAAACACTTTTTGCACTTGTGATAGTGTTGAAAAACCACTTTTCGCACTTGTGTTAGTGTTGAAAAACCACTTTTCGCACTTGTGTTAGTGTTGAAAAACCACTTTTCGCACTTGTGTTAGTGTTGAAAAACCACTTTTCACACTTGTGTTGGTGCAGGAAACCACTTTTGCACTTGTATTAGTGTGGAAAAAACACTTCTCGCACTTGTGTTAGTGTTGAAAAACCACCTTTCGCACTCGTGTTAGTGTTGAAAAACCACTTTTCGCACTTGTGTTAGTGTTGAAAAACCACTTTTCGCACTTGTGTTGGTGCAGGAAACCACTTTTGCACTTGTATTAGTGTGGAAAAAACACTTTTCGCACTTGTGTTAGTGTTGAAAAACCACTTTTCGCACTTGTGTTAGTGTTGAAAAACCACTTTTCGCACTTGTGTTGGTGCAGGAACCCACTTTTGCACTTGTTTTAGTGTGGAAAAAACACTTTTTGCACTTGTGATAGTGTTGAAAAACCACTTTTCGCACTTGCGTTAGTGTTGAAAAACCACTTTTCGCACTTGTGTTGGTGCAGGAAACCACTTTTGCACTTGTATTAGTGTGGAAAAACCACTTTTCGCACTTGTGTTAGTGTTGAAAAACCACTTTTCGCACTTGTGTTAGTGTTGAAAAACCACTTTTCACACTTGTGTTAGTGTTGATAAACCAATTTTCGCACTCGTGTTGGTGCAGGAAACTACTTTTGCACTTGTATTAGTGTGGAAAAAACACTTTTCGCACTTGTGTTAGTGTTGAAAAACCACTTTTTGCACTTGTGTTAGTGTTGAAAAACCACTTTTCGCACTTGTGTTCGTGCAGGAAACCACTTTTGCACTTGTATTAGTGTGGAAAAAACACTTTTTGCACTAGTGATAGTGTTGAAAAACCACTTTTCACACTTGTGTTGGTGCAGGAAACCACTTTTGCACTGGTATTAGTGTGGAAAAACCACTTTTCGCACTTGTGTTAGTGTTGAAAAACCACTTTTCGCACTTGTGTTAGTGTTGAAAAACCACTTTTCGCACTTGTGTTGGTGCAGGAAACCACTTTTGCACTTGTATTAGTGTGGAAAAAACACTTTTCGCACTTGTGTTAGTGTTGAAAAACCACATTTCGCACCTGTGTTGGTGCAGGAAACCACTTTTGCACTTGTATTAGTGTGGAAAAAACACTTTTTGCACTTGTGATAGTGTTGAAAAACCACTTTTCGCACTTGTGTTAATGTTGAAAAACCACTTTTCGCACTTGTGTTGGTGCAGGAAACCACTTTTGCACTTGTATTAGTGTGGAAAAACCACTTTTCGCACTTGTGTTAGTGTTGAAAAACCACTTTTCGCACTTGTGTTAGTGTTGAAAAACCACTTTTCGCACTTGTGTTAGTGTTGAAAAACCACTTTTCGCACTTGTGTTGGTGCAGGAAACCACTTTTGCACTTGTATTAGTGTGGAAAAAACACTTTTTGCACTTGTGATAGTGTTGAAAAACCACTTTTCGCACTTGTGTTAGTGTTGAAAAACCACTTTTCGCACTTGTGTTAGTGTTGAAAAACCACTCTTCGCACTTGTGTTAGTGTTGAAAAACCACTTTTCACACTTGTGTTGGTGCAGGAAACCACTTTTGCACTTGTATTAGTGTGGAAAAAACACTTTTCGCACTTGTGTTAGTGTTGAAAAACCACTTTTTGCACTTGTGTTAGTGTTGAAAAACCACTTTTCGCACTTGTGTTAGTGTTGAAAAACCACTTTTCGCACTTGTGTTGGTGCAGGAAACCACTTTTGCACTTGTATTAGTGTGGAAAAAACACTTTTTGCACTTGTGATAATGTTGAAAAACCACTTTTCGCACTTGTGTTAGTGTTGAAAAACCACTTTTCGCACTTGTGTTGGTGCAGGAAACCACTTTTGCACTTGTATTAGTGTGGAAAAACCACTTTTTGCACTTGTGTTAGTGTTGAAAAACCACTTTTCGCACTTGTGTTGGTGCAGGAAACCACTTTTGCACTTGTATTAGTGTGGAAAAAACACTTTTTGCACTTGTGATAGTGTTGAAAAACCACTTTTCGCACTTGTGTTGGTGCAGGAAACCACTTTTGCACTTGTATTAGTGTGGAAAAAACACTTTTTGCACTTGTGATAGTGTTGAAAAACCACTTTTCACACTTGTGTTGGTGCAGGAAACCACTTTTGCACTGGTATTAGTGTGGAAAAACCACTTTTCGCACTTGTGTTAGTGTTGAAAAACCACTTTTCGCACTTGTGTTAGTGTTGAAAAACCACTTTTCGCACTTGTGTTGGTGCAGGAAACCACTTTTGCACTTGTATTAGTGTGGAAAAAACACTTTTCGCACTTGTGTTAGTGTTGAAAAACCACTTTTCACACCTGTGTTGGTGCAGGAAACCACTTTTGCACTTGTATTAGTGTGGAAAAAACACTTTTTGCACTTGTGATAGTGTTGAAAAACCACTTTTCGCACTTGTGTTAATGTTGAAAAACCACTTTTCGCACTTGTGTTGGTGCAGGAAACCACTTTTGCACTTGTATTAGTGTGGAAAAACCACTTTTCGCACTTGTGTTAGTGTTGAAAAACCACTTTTCGCACTTGTGTTAGTGTTGAAAAACCACTTTTCGCACTTGTGTTAGTGTTGAAAAACCACTTTTCGCACTTGTGTTGGTGCAGGAAACCACTTTTGCACTTGTATTAGTGTGGAAAAAACACTTTTTGCACTTGTGATAGTGTTGAAAAACCACTTTTCGCACTTGTGTTAGTGTTGAAAAACCACTTTTCGCACTTGTGTTAGTGTTGAAAAACCACTCTTCACACTTGTGTTAGTGTTGAAAAACCACTTTTCACACTTGTGTTGGTGCAGGAAACCACTTTTGCACTTGTATTAGTGTGGAAAAACCACTTTTTGCACTTGTGCTAGTGTTGAAAAACCACTTTTCGCACTTGTGTTGGTGCAGGAAACCACTTTTGCACTTGTATTAGTGTGGAAAAAACACTTTTTGCACTTGTGATAGTGTTGAAAAACCACTTTTCGCACTTGTGTTAGTGTTGAAAAACCACTTTTCGCACTTGTGTTGGTGCAGGAAACCACTTTTGCACTTGCATTAGTGTGGAAAAAACACTTTTTGCACTTGTGGTAGTGTTGAAAAACCACTTTTTGCACTTGTGTTAGTGTTGAAAAACCACTTTTCGCACTTGTGTTAGTGTTGAAAAAACACTTTTCGCACTTGTGTTGGTGCAGGAAACCACTTTTGCACTTGTATTAGTGTGGAAAAAACACTTTTTGCACTTGTGATAGTGTTGAAAAACCACTTTTCGCACTTGTGTTAGTGTTGAAAAACCACTTTTCGCACTTGTGTTGGTTCAGGAAACCGCTTTTGCACTTGTATTAGTGTGGAAACCACTTT
This sequence comes from Myxine glutinosa, assembly GCF_964187855.1. NCBI lineage: Eukaryota > Metazoa > Chordata > Myxini > Myxiniformes > Myxinidae > Myxine > Myxine glutinosa. Next base: position 25,082 of record NW_027618727.1, read on the forward strand.
TCGCACTTGTGTTAGTGTTGAAAAACCACTTTTCGCACTTGTGTTAGTGTTGAAAAACCACTTTTCGCACTTGTGTTGGTGCAAAAAACCACTTTTGCACTTGTATTAGTGTGGAAAAACCACTTTTCGCACTTGTGTTAGTGTTGAAAAACCACTTTTCGCACTTGTGTTAGTGTTGAAAAAACACTTTTCGCACTTGTGTTGGTGCAGTAAACCACTTTTGCACTTGTATTAGTGTGGAAAAAACACTTTTTGCACTTGTGATAGTGTTGAAAAACCACTTTTCGCACTTGTGTTAGTGTTGAAAAACCACTTTTCGCACTTGTGTTAGTGTTGAAAAACCACTCTTCGCACTTGTGTTAGTGTTGAAAAACCACTTTTCACACTTGTGTTGGTGCAGGAAACCACTTTTGCACTTGTATTAGTGTGGAAAAAACACTTTTCGCACTTGTGTTAGTGTTGAAAAACCACTTTTTGCACTTGTGTTAGTGTTGAAAAACCACTTTTCGCACTTGTGTTAGTGTTGAAAAACCACTTTTCGCACTTGTGTTGGTGCAGGAAACCACTTTTGCACTTGTATTAGTGTGGAAAAAACACTTTTTGCACTTGTGATAATGTTGAAAAACCACTTTTCGCACTTGTGTTAGTGTTGAAAAACCACTTTTCGCACTTGTGTTGGTGCAGGAAACCACTTTTGCACTTGTATTAGTGTGGAAAAAACCACTTTTTGCACTTGTGTTAGTGTTGAAAAACCACTTTTCGCACTTGTGTTGGTGCAGGAAACCACTTTTGCAGTTGTATTAGTGTGGAAAAAACACTTTTTGCACTTGTGATAGTGTTGAAAAACCACTTTTCGCACTTGTGTTGGTGCAGGAAACCACTTTTGCACTTGTATTAGTGTGGAAAAAACACTTTTTGCACTTGTGATAGTGTTGAAAAACCACTTTTCACACTTGTGTTGGTGCAGGAAACCACTTTTGCACTGGTATTAGTGTGGAAAAACCACTTTTCGCACTTGTGTTAGTGTTGAAAAACCACTTTTCGCACTTGTGTTAGTGTTGAAAAACCACTTTTCGCACTTGTGTTGGTGCAGGAAACCACTTTTGCACTTGTATTAGTGTGGAAAAAACACTTTTCGCACTTGTGTTAGTGTTGAAAAACCACTTTTCACACCTGTGTTGGTGCAGGAAACCACTTTTGCACTTGTATTAGTGTGGAAAAAACACTTTTTGCACTTGTGATAGTGTTGAAAAACCACTTTTCGCACTTGTGTTAATGTTGAAAAACCACTTTTCACACTTGTGTTGGTGCAGGAAACCACTTTTGCACTTGTATTAGTGTGGAAAAACCACTTTTCGCACTTGTGTTAGTGTTGAAAAACCACTTTTCGCACTTGTGTTAGTGTTGAAAAACCACTTTTCGCACTTGTGTTAGTGTTGAAAAACCACTTTTCGCACTTGTGTTGGTGCAGGAAACCACTTTTGCACTTGTATTAGTGTGGAAAAAACACTTTTTGCACTTGTGATAGTGTTGAAAAACCACTTTTCGCACTTGTGTTAGTGTTGAAAAACCACTTTTCGCACTTGTGTTAGTGTTGAAAAACCACTCTTCACACTTGTGTTAGTGTTGAAAAACCACTTTTCACACTTGTGTTGGTGCAGGAAACCACTTTTGCACTTGTATTAGTGTGGAAAAAACACTTTTCGCACTTGTGTTAGTGTTGAAAAACCACTTTTTGCACTTGTGTTAGTGTTGAAAAACCACTTTTCGCACTTGTGTTAGTGTTGAAAAACCACTTTTCGCACTTGTGTTGGTGCAGGAAACCACTTTTGCACTTGTATTAGTGTGGAAAAAACACTTTTTGCACTTGTGTTAGTGTTGAAAAACCACTTTTCGCACTTGTGTTGGTGCAGGAAACCACTTTTGCACTTGTATTAGTGTGGAAAAAACACTTTTTGCACTTGTGATAGTGTTGAAAAACCACTTTTCGCACTTGTGTTAGTGTTGAAAAACCACTTTTCGCACTTGTGTTGGTGCAGGAAACCACTTTTGCACTTGTATTAGTGTGGAAAAAACACTTTTTGCACTTGTGGTAGTGTTGAAAAACCACTTTTTGCACTTGTGTTAGTGTTGAAAAACCACTTTTCGCACTTGTGTTAGTGTTGAAAAAACACTTTTCGCACTTGTGTTGGTGCAGGAAACCACTTTTGCACTTGTATTAGTGTGGAAAAAACACTTTTTGCACTTGTGATAGTGTTGAAAAACCACTTTTCGCACTTGTGTTAGTGTTGAAAAACCACTTTTCGCACTTGTGTTGGTTCAGGAAACCACTTTTGCACTTGTATTAGTGTGGAAACCACTTTTCGCACTTGTGTTAGTGTTGAAAAACCACTTTTCGCACTTGTGTTAGTGTTGAAAAACCACTTTTCGCACTTGTGTTGGTGCAAAAAACCACTTTTGCACTTGTATTAGTGTGGAAAAACCACTTTTCGCACTTGTGTTAGTGTTGAAAAACCACTTTTCGCACTTGTGTTAGTGTTGAAAAAACACTTTTCGCACTTGTGTTGGTGCAGTAAACCACTTTTACACTTGTATTAGTGTGGAAAAAACACTTTTTGCACTTGTGTTAGTGTTGAAAAACCACTTTTCGCACTTGTGTTAGTGTTGAAAAAACACTTTTCGCACTTGTGTTGGTGCAGGAAACCACTTTTGCACTTGTATTAGTGTGGAAAAACCACTTTTCGCACTTGTGTTAGTGTTGAAAAACCACTTTTCGCACTTGTGTTAGTGTTGAAAAACCACTTTTCGCACTTGTGTTAGTGTTGAAAAACCACTTTTCGCACTTGTGTTGGTGCAGGAAACCACTTTTGCACTTGTATTAGTGTGGAAAAAACACTTTTTGCACTTGTGATAGTGTTGAAAAACCACTTTTCGCACTTGTGTTAGTGTTGAAAAACCACTTTTCGCACTTGTGTTAGTGTTGAAAAACCACTCTTCACACTTGTGTTAGTGTTGAAAAACCACTTTTCACACTTGTGTTGGTGCAGGAAACCACTTTTGCACTTGTATTAGTGTGGAAAAAACACTTTTCGCACTTGTGTTAGTGTTGAAAAACCACTTTTTGCACTTGTGTTAGTGTTGAAAAACCACTTTTCGCACTTGTGTTAGTGTTGAAAAACCACTTTTCGCACTTGTGTTGGTGCAGGAAACCACTTTCGCACTTGTGTTAGTGTTGAAAAACCACTTTTCGCACTTGTGTTAGTGTTGAAAAACCACTCTTCACACTTGTGTTAGTGTTGAAAAACCACTTTTCACACTTGTGTTGGTGCAGGAAACCACTTTTGCACTTGTATTAGTGTGGAAAAAACACTTTTCGCACTTGTGTTAGTGTTGAAAAACCACTTTTTGCACTTGTGTTAGTGTTGAAAAACCACTTTTCGCACTTGTGTTAGTGTTGAAAAACCACTTTTCGCACTTGTGTTGGTGCAGGAAACCACTTTTGCACTTGTATTAGTGTGGAAAAAACACTTTTTGCACTTGTGATAATGTTGAAAAACCACTTTTCGCACTTGTGTTAGTGTTGAAAAACCACTTTTCGCACTTGTGTTGGTGCAGGAAACCACTTTTGCACTTGTATTAGTGTGGAAAAACCACTTTTTGCACTTGTGTTAGTGTTGAAAAACCACTTTTCGCACTTGTGTTGGTGCAGGAAACCACTTTTGCACTTGTATTAGTGTGGAAAAAACACTTTTTGCACTTGTGATAGTGTTGAAAAACCACTTTTCGCACTTGTGTTAGTGTTGAAAAACCACTTTTCGCACTTGTGTTGGTGCAGGAAACCACTTTTGCACTTGTATTAGTGTGGAAAAAACACTTTTTGCACTTGTGGTAGTGTTGAAAAACCACTTTTTGCACTTGTGTTAGTGTTGAAAAACCACTTTTCGCACTTGTGTTAGTGTTGAAAAAACACTTTTCGCACTTGTGTTGGTGCAGGAAACCACTTTTGCACTTGTATTAGTGTGGAAAAAACACTTTTTGCACTTGTGATAGTGTTGAAAAACCACTTTTCGCACTTGTGTTAGTGTTGAAAAACCACTTTTCGCACTTGTGTTGGTTCAGGAAACCGCTTTTGCACTTGTATTAGTGTGGAAACCACTTTTCGCACTTGTGTTAGTGTTGAAAAACCACTTTTCGCACTTGTGTTAGTGTTGAAAAACCACTTTTCGCACTTGTGTTGGTGCAAAAAACCACTTTTGCACTTGTATTAGTGTGGAAAAACCACTTTTCGCACTTGTGTTAGTGTTGAAAAACCACTTTTCGCACTTGTGTTAGTGTTGAAAAAACACTTTTCGCACTTGTGTTGGTGCAGTAAACCACTTTTGCACTTGTATTAGTGTGGAAAAAACACTTTTTGCACTTGTGATAGTGTTGAAAAACCACTTTTCGCACTTGTGTTAGTGTTGAAAAACCACTTTTCGCACTTGTGTTAGTGTTGAAAAACCACTCTTCGCACTTGTGTTAGTGTTGAAAAACCACTTTTCACACTTGTGTTGGTGCAGGAAACCACTTTTGCACTTGTATTAGTGTGGAAAAAACACTTTTCGCACTTGTGTTAGTGTTGAAAAACCACTTTTTGCACTTGTGTTAGTGTTGAAAAACCACTTTTCGCACTTGTGTTAGTGTTGAAAAACCACTTTTCGCACTTGTGTTGGTGCAGGAAACCACTTTTGCACTTGTATTAGTGTGGAAAAAACACTTTTTGCACTTGTGATAATGTTGAAAAACCACTTTTCGCACTTGTGTTAGTGTTGAAAAACCACTTTTCGCACTTGTGTTGGTGCAGGAAACCACTTTTGCACTTGTATTAGTGTGGAAAAAACCACTTTTTGCACTTGTGTTAGTGTTGAAAAACCACTTTTCGCACTTGTGTTGGTGCAGGAAACCACTTTTGCAGTTGTATTAGTGTGGAAAAAACACTTTTTGCACTTGTGATAGTGTTGAAAAACCACTTTTCGCACTTGTGTTGGTGCAGGAAACCACTTTTGCACTTGTATTAGTGTGGAAAAAACACTTTTTGCACTTGTGATAGTGTTGAAAAACCACTTTTCACACTTGTGTTGGTGCAGGAAACCACTTTTGCACTGGTATTAGTGTGGAAAAACCACTTTTCGCACTTGTGTTAGTGTTGAAAAACCACTTTTCGCACTTGTGTTAGTGTTGAAAAACCACTTTTCGCACTTGTGTTGGTGCAGGAAACCACTTTTGCACTTGTATTAGTGTGGAAAAAACACTTTTCGCACTTGTGTTAGTGTTGAAAAACCACTTTTCACACCTGTGTTGGTGCAGGAAACCACTTTTGCACTTGTATTAGTGTGGAAAAAACACTTTTTGCACTTGTGATAGTGTTGAAAAACCACTTTTCGCACTTGTGTTAATGTTGAAAAACCACTTTTCACACTTGTGTTGGTGCAGGAAACCACTTTTGCACTTGTATTAGTGTGGAAAAACCACTTTTCGCACTTGTGTTAGTGTTGAAAAACCACTTTTCGCACTTGTGTTAGTGTTGAAAAACCACTTTTCGCACTTGTGTTAGTGTTGAAAAACCACTTTTCGCACTTGTGTTGGTGCAGGAAACCACTTTTGCACTTGTATTAGTGTGGAAAAAACACTTTTTGCACTTGTGATAGTGTTGAAAAACCACTTTTCGCACTTGTGTTAGTGTTGAAAAACCACTTTTCGCACTTGTGTTAGTGTTGAAAAACCACTCTTCACACTTGTGTTAGTGTTGAAAAACCACTTTTCACACTTGTGTTGGTGCAGGAAACCACTTTTGCACTTGTATTAGTGTGGAAAAAACACTTTTCGCACTTGTGTTAGTGTTGAAAAACCACTTTTTGCACTTGTGTTAGTGTTGAAAAACCACTTTTCGCACTTGTGTTAGTGTTGAAAAACCACTTTTCGCACTTGTGTTGGTGCAGGAAACCACTTTTGCACTTGTATTAGTGTGGAAAAAACACTTTTTGCACTTGTGATAATGTTGAAAAACCACTTTTCGCACTTGTGTTAGTGTTGAAAAACCACTTTTCGCACTTGTGTTGGTGCAGGAAACCACTTTTGCACTTGTATTAGTGTGGAAAAACCACTTTTTGCACTTGTGTTAGTGTTGAAAAACCACTTTTCGCACTTGTGTTGGTGCAGGAAACCACTTTTGCACTTGTATTAGTGTGGAAAAAACACTTTTTGCACTTGTGATAGTGTTGAAAAACCACTTTTCGCACTTGTGTTAGTGTTGAAAAACCACTTTTCGCACTTGTGTTGGTGCAGGAAACCACTTTTGCACTTGTATTAGTGTGGAAAAAACACTTTTTGCACTTGTGGTAGTGTTGAAAAACCACTTTTTGCACTTGTGTTAGTGTTGAAAAACCACTTTTCGCACTTGTGTTAGTGTTGAAAAAACACTTTTCGCACTTGTGTTGGTGCAGGAAACCACTTTTGCACTTGTATTAGTGTGGAAAAAACACTTTTTGCACTTGTGATAGTGTTGAAAAACCACTTTTCGCACTTGTGTTAGTGTTGAAAAACCACTTTTCGCACTTGTGTTGGTTCAGGAAACCACTTTTGCACTTGTATTAGTGTGGAAACCACTTTTCGCACTTGTGTTAGTGTTGAAAAACCACTTTTCGCACTTGTGTTAGTGTTGAAAAACCACTTTTCGCACTTGTGTTGGTGCAAAAAACCACTTTTGCACTTGTATTAGTGTGGAAAAACCACTTTTCGCACTTGTGTTAGTGTTGAAAAACCACTTTTCGCACTTGTGTTAGTGTTGAAAAAACACTTTTCGCACTTGTGTTGGTGCAGTAAACCACTTTTGCACTTGTATTAGTGTGGAAAAAACACTTTTTGCACTTGTGATAGTGTTGAAAAACCACTTTTCGCACTTGTGTTAGTGTTGAAAAACCACTTTTCACACTTGTGTTGGAGCAGGAAAACCACTTTTGCACTTGTATTAGTGTGGAAAAACCACTTTTCGCACTTGTGTTAGTGTTGAAAAACCACTTTTCGCACTTGTGTTAGTGTTGAAAAACCACTTTTCGCACTTGTGTTAGTGTTGAAAAACCACTTTTCGCACTTGTGTTGGTGCAGGAAACCACTTTTGCACTTGTATTAGTGTGGAAAAAACACTTTTCGCACTTGTGATAGTGTTGAAAAACCACTTTTCGCACTTGTGTTAGTGTTGAAAAACCACTTTTCGCACTTGTGTTGGTGCAGGAAACCACTTTTGCACTTGTATTAGTGTGGAAAAACCACTTTTCGCACTTGTGTTAGTGTTGAAAAAACACTTTTCGCACTTGTGTTAGTGTTGAAAAACCACTTTTCGCACTTGTGTTGGTGCAGGAAACCACTTTTGCACTTGTATTATTGTGGAAAAAACACTTTTCGCACTTGTGTTAGTGTTGAAAAAACACTTTTCGCACTTGTGTTAGTGTTGAAAAAACACTTTTCGCACTTGTGTTAGTGTTGAAAAACCACTTTTCGCACTTGTGTTGGTGCAGGAAACCACTTTTGCACTTGTATTAGTGTGGAAAAAACACTTTTCGCACTTGTGTTAGTGTTGAAAAACCACTTTTTGCACTTGTGTTAGTGTTGAAAAACCACTTTTCGCACTTGTGTTAGTGTTGAAAAACCACTTTTCGCACTTGTGTTGGTGCAGGAAACCACTTTTGCACTTGTATTAGTGTGGAAAAAACACTTTTTGCACTTGTGATAATGTTGAAAAACCACTTTTCGCACTTGTGTTAGTGTTGAAAAACCACTTTTCGCACTTGTGTTGGTGCAGGAAACCACTTTTGCACTTGTATTAGTGTGGAAAAAACCACTTTTTGCACTTGTGTTAGTGTTGAAAAACCACTTTTCGCACTTGTGTTGGTGCAGGAAACCACTTTTGCAGTTGTATTAGTGTGGAAAAAACACTTTTTGCACTTGTGATAGTGTTGAAAAACCACTTTTCGCACTTGTGTTGGTGCAGGAAACCACTTTTGCACTTGTATTAGTGTGGAAAAAACACTTTTTGCACTTGTGATAGTGTTGAAAAACCACTTTTCACACTTGTGTTGGTGCAGGAAACCACTTTTGCACTGGTATTAGTGTGGAAAAACCACTTTTCGCACTTGTGTTAGTGTTGAAAAACCACTTTTCGCACTTGTGTTAGTGTTGAAAAACCACTTTTCGCACTTGTGTTGGTGCAGGAAACCACTTTTGCACTTGTATTAGTGTGGAAAAAACACTTTTCGCACTTGTGTTAGTGTTGAAAAACCACTTTTCACACCTGTGTTGGTGCAGGAAACCACTTTTGCACTTGTATTAGTGTGGAAAAAACACTTTTTGCACTTGTGATAGTGTTGAAAAACCACTTTTCGCACTTGTGTTAATGTTGAAAAACCACTTTTCACACTTGTGTTGGTGCAGGAAACCACTTTTGCACTTGTATTAGTGTGGAAAAACCACTTTTCGCACTTGTGTTAGTGTTGAAAAACCACTTTTCGCACTTGTGTTAGTGTTGAAAAACCACTTTTCGCACTTGTGTTAGTGTTGAAAAACCACTTTTCGCACTTGTGTTGGTGCAGGAAACCACTTTTGCACTTGTATTAGTGTGGAAAAAACACTTTTTGCACTTGTGATAGTGTTGAAAAACCACTTTTCGCACTTGTGTTAGTGTTGAAAAACCACTTTTCGCACTTGTGTTAGTGTTGAAAAACCACTCTTCACACTTGTGTTAGTGTTGAAAAACCACTTTTCACACTTGTGTTGGTGCAGGAAACCACTTTTGCACTTGTATTAGTGTGGAAAAAACACTTTTCGCACTTGTGTTAGTGTTGAAAAACCACTTTTTGCACTTGTGTTAGTGTTGAAAAACCACTTTTCGCACTTGTGTTAGTGTTGAAAAACCACTTTTCGCACTTGTGTTGGTGCAGGAAACCACTTTTGCACTTGTATTAGTGTGGAAAAAACACTTTTTGCACTTGTGATAATGTTGAAAAACCACTTTTCGCACTTGTGTTAGTGTTGAAAAACCACTTTTCGCACTTGTGTTGGTGCAGGAAACCACTTTTGCACTTGTATTAGTGTGGAAAAACCACTTTTTGCACTTGTGTTAGTGTTGAAAAACCACTTTTCGCACTTGTGTTGGTGCAGGAAACCACTTTTGCACTTGTATTAGTGTGGAAAAAACACTTTTTGCACTTGTGATAGTGTTGAAAAACCACTTTTCGCACTTGTGTTAGTGTTGAAAAACCACTTTTCGCACTTGTGTTGGTGCAGGAAACCACTTTTGCACTTGTATTAGTGTGGAAAAAACACTTTTTGCACTTGTGGTCGTGTTGAAAAACCACTTTTTGCACTTGTGTTAGTGTTGAAAAACCACTTTTCGCACTTGTGTTAGTGTTGAAAAAACACTTTTCGCACTTGTGTTGGTGCAGGAAACCACTTTTGCACTTGTATTAGTGTGGAAAAAACACTTTTTGCACTTGTGATAGTGTTGAAAAACCACTTTTCGCACTTGTGTTAGTGTTGAAAAACCACTTTTCGCACTTGTGTTGGTTCAGGAAACCACTTTTGCACTTGTATTAGTGTGGAAACCACTTTTCGCACTTGTGTTAGTGTTGAAAAACCACTTTTCGCACTTGTGTTAGTGTTGAAAAACCACTTTTCGCACTTGTGTTGGTGCAAAAAACCACTTTTGCACTTGTATTAGTGTGGAAAAACCACTTTTCGCACTTGTGTTAGTGTTGAAAAACCACTTTTCGCACTTGTGTTAGTGTTGAAAAAACACTTTTCGCACTTGTGTTGGTGCAGTAAACCACTTTTGCACTTGTATTAGTGTGGAAAAAACACTTTTTGCACTTGTGATAGTGTTGAAAAACCACTTTTCGCACTTGTGTTAGTGTTGAAAAACCACTTTTCACACTTGTGTTGGAGCAGGAAAACCACTTTTGCACTTGTATTAGTGTGGAAAAACCACTTTTCGCACTTGTGTTAGTGTTGAAAAACCACTTTTCGCACTTGTGTTAGTGTTGAAAAACCACTTTTCGCACTTGTGTTAGTGTTGAAAAACCACTTTTCGCACTTGTGTTGGTGCAGGAAACCACTTTTGCACTTGTATTAGTGTGGAAAAAACACTTTTCGCACTTGTGATAGTGTTGAAAAACCACTTTTCGCACTTGTGTTAGTGTTGAAAAACCACTTTTCGCACTTGTGTTGGTGCAGGAAACCACTTTTGCACTTGTATTAGTGTGGAAAAACCACTTTTCGCACTTGTGTTAGTGTTGAAAAAACACTTTTCGCACTTGTGTTAGTGTTGAAAAACCACTTTTCGCACTTGTGTTGGTGCAGGAAACCACTTTTGCACTTGTATTATTGTGGAAAAAACACTTTTCGCACTTGTGTTAGTGTTGAAAAAACACTTTTCGCACTTGTGTTAGTGTTGAAAAAACACTTTTCGCACTTGTGTTAGTGTTGAAAAACCACTTTTCGCACTTGTGTTGGTGCAGGAAACCACTTTTGCACTTGTATTAGTGTGGAAAAAACACTTTTCGCACTTGTGTTAGTGTTGAAAAACCACTTTTCGCACTTGTGTTAGTGTTGAAAAACCACTTTTCGCACTGTGTTGGTGCAGGAAACCACTTTTGCACATGTATTATTGTGGAAAAAACACTTTTCGCACTTGTGTTAGTGTTGAAAAAACACTTTTCGCACTTGTGTTAGTGTTGAAAAACCACTTTTCGCACTTGTGTTGGTGCAGGAAACCACTTTTGCACTTGTATTATTGTGGAAAAAACACTTTTCGCACTTGTGTTAGTGTTGAAAAAACACTTTTCGCACTTGTGTTAGTGTTGAAAAACCACTTTTCGCACTTGTGTTGGTGCAGGAAACCACTTTTGCATTTGTATTAGTGTGGAAAAAACACTTTTTGCACTTGTGATAGTGTTGAAAAACCACTTTTCGCACTTGTGTTAGTGTTGAAAAACCACTTTTCGCACTTGTGTTGGTGCAGGAAAACACTTTTGCACTTGTATTAGTGTGGAAAAAACCTTTTTGCACTTGTGATAGTGTTGAAAAACCACTTTTCGCACTTGTGCTAGTGTTGAAAAACCACTTTTCGCACTTGTGTTAGTGTTGAAAAACCACTTTTCGCACTTGTGTTGGTGCAGGAAACCACTTTTGCACTTGTATTAGTGTGGAAAAACCACTTTTCGCACTTGTGTTAGTGTTGAAAAACCACTTTTCGCACTTGTGTTAGTGTTGAAAAACCACTTTTCGCACTTGTGTTGGTGCAGGAAACCACTTTTGCACTTGTATTAGTGTGGAAAAAACACTTTTCGCACTTTTGTTAGTGTTGAAAAATCACTTTTCGCACTTGTGTTAGTGTTGAAAAACCACTTTTCGCACTTGTGTTGGTGCAGGAACCACTTTTGCACTTGTATTAGTGTGGAAAAAACACTTTTCGCACTTGTGTTAGTGTTGAAAAACCACTTTTCGCACTTGTGTTAGTGTTGAAAACCACTTTTTGCACTTGTGTTGGTGCAGGAAACCACTTTTGCACTTGTGTTGGTGCAGGAAACCACTTTTGCACTTGTATTAGTGTGGAAAAAACACTTTTCGCACTTGTGTTAGTGTTGAAAAACCACTTTTAACACTTGTGTTAGTGTTGAAAAACCACTTTTCGCACTTGTGTCGGTACAGGAAACCACTTTTGCACTTGTATTAGTGTGGAAAAAACACTTTTCGCACTTGTGTTATTGTTGAAAACCCACTTTTCGCACTTGTGTCAGTTTTGAAAAACCACTTTTCGCACTTGTGTTAGTGTTGAAAAACCACTTTTCACACTTGTGTTAGTGTTGAAAAACCACTTTTCGCACTTGTGTTGGTGCAGGAAACCACTTTTGCACTTGTATTAGTGTGGAAAAACCACTTTTCGCACTTGTATTAGTGTGGAAAAACCACTTTTCGCACTTGTGTTAGTGTTGAAAAACCACTTTTCGCACTTCTGTTGGTGCAGGAAACCACTTTTGCGCTTGTATTAGTGTCGAAAAAACACTTTTCACACTTGTGTTAGTGTTGAAAAAACACTTTTCGCACTTGTGTTAGTGTTGAAAAACCACTTTTCGCACTTGTGTTAGTGTTGAAAAACCACTTTTCGCACTTGTGTTGGTGCAGGAAACCACTTTTGCACTTGTATTAGTGTGGAAAAAACACTTTTCGCACTTGTGTTAGTGTTGAAAAACCACTTTTCGCACTTGTGTTAGTGTTGAAAAACCACTTTTCGCACTGTGTTGGTGCAGGAAACCACTTTTGCACATGTATTATTGTGGAAAAAACACTTTTCGCACTTGTGTTAGTGTTGAAAAAACACTTTTCGCACTTGTGTTAGTGTTGAAAAACCACTTTTCGCACTTGTGTTGGTGCAGGAAACCACTTTTGCACTTGTATTATTGTGGAAAAAACACTTTTCGCACTTGTGTTAGTGTTGAAAAAACACTTTTCGCACTTGTGTTAGTGTTGAAAAACCACTTTTCGCACTTGTGTTGGTGCAGGAAACCACTTTTGCATTTGTATTAGTGTGGAAAAAACCTTTTTGCACTTGTGATAGTGTTGAAAAACCACTTTTCGCACTTGTGCTAGTGTTGAAAAACCACTTTTCGCACTTGTGTTAGTGTTGAAAAACCACTTTTCGCACTTGTGTTGGTGCAGGAAACCACTTTTGCACTTGTATTAGTGTGGAAAAACCACTTTTCGCACTTGTGTTAGTGTTGAAAAACCACTTTTCGCACTTGTGTTAGTGTTGAAAAACCACTTTTCGCACTTGTGTTGGTGCAGGAAACCACTTTTGCACTTGTATTAGTGTGGAAAAAACACTTTTCGCACTTTTGTTAGTGTTGAAAAATCACTTTTCGCACTTGTGTTAGTGTTGAAAAACCACTTTTCGCACTTGTGTTGGTGCAGGAACCACTTTTGCACTTGTATTAGTGTGGAAAAAACACTTTTCGCACTTGTGTTAGTGTTGAAAAACCACTTTTCGCACTTGTGTTAGTGTTGAAAACCACTTTTTGCACTTGTGTTGGTGCAGGAAACCACTTTTGCACTTGTGTTGGTGCAGGAAACCACTTTTGCACTTGTATTAGTGTGGAAAAAACACTTTTCGCACTTGTGTTAGTGTTGAAAAACCACTTTTAACACTTGTGTTAGTGTTGAAAAACCACTTTTCGCACTTGTGTCGGTACAGGAAACCACTTTTGCACTTGTATTAGTGTGGAAAAAACACTTTTCGCACTTGTGTTATTGTTGAAAACCCACTTTTCGCACTTGTGTCAGTTTTGAAAAACCACTTTTCGCACTTGTGTTAGTGTTGAAAAACCACTTTTCACACTTGTGTTAGTGTTGAAAAACCACTTTTCGCACTTGTGTTGGTGCAGGAAACCACTTTTGCACTTGTATTAGTGTGGAAAAACCACTTTTCGCACTTGTATTAGTGTGGAAAAACCACTTTTCGCACTTGTGTTAGTGTTGAAAAACCACTTTTCGCACTTGTGTTGGTGCAGGAAACCACTTTTGCGCTTGTATTAGTGTCGAAAAAACACTTTTCACACTTGTGTTAGTGTTGAAAAACCACTTTTCACACTTGTGTTAGTGTTGAAAAACCACTTTTCGCACTTGTGTTAGTGTTGAAAAACCACATTTTGCACTTGTGTTGGTGGAGGAAACCACTTTTTCACTTGTATTAGTGTGGAAAAAACACTTTTCGCACTTGTGTTAGTGTTGAAAAAACACTTTTCGCACTTGTGTTAGTGTTGAAAAACCACTTTTCGCACTTGTGTTGGTGCAGGAAACCACTTTTGCACTTGTATTATTGTGGAAAAAACACTTTTCGCACTTGTGTTAGTGTTGAAAAAACACTTTTCGCACTTGTGTTAGTGTTGAAACACCACTTTTCGCACTTGTGTTAGTGTTGAAAAACCACTTTTCGCACTTGTGTTGGTGCAGGAAAACACTTTTGCACTTGTATTAGTGTGGAAAAAACACTTTTTGCACTTGTGATAGTGTTGAAAAACCACTTTTCGCACTTGTGTTAGTGTTGAAAAACCACTTTTCGCACTTGTGTTAGTGTTGAAAAACCACTTTTCGCACTTGTGTTGGTGCAGTAAACCACTTTTGCACTTGTATTAGTGTGGAAAAAACACTTTTCGCACTTGTGTTAGTGTTGAAATCCACATTTCGCACTTGTGTTAGTGTTGAAAAACCACTTTTCGCACTTGTGTTAGTGTTGAAAAACCACTTTTCGCACTTGTGTTGGTGCAGGAAACCACTTTTGCAATTGTATTAGTGTGGAAAAAACACTTTTCGCACTTGGGTTAGTGTTGAAAAACCACTGTTCGCACTTGTGTTAGTGTTGAAAAACCACTTTTCGCACTTGTGTTGGTGCAGGAAACCACTTTTGCACTTGTATTATTGTGGAAAAAACACTTTTCGCACTTGTGTTAGTGTTGAAAAAACACTTTTTGCACTTGTGTTAGTGTTGAAAAACCACTTTTCGCACTTGTGTTGGTGCAGGAAACCACTTTTGCACTTGTATTAGTGTGGCAAAAACACTTTTCGCACTTGTGTTAGTGTTGAAAAACCACTTTTCACACTTGTGATAGTGTTGAAAAACCACTTTTCGCACTTGTGTTGGTGCAGGAAACCACTTTTGCACTTGTATTAGTGTGGAAAAAACACTTTTTGCACTTGTGATATTGTTGAAAAACCACTTTTCGCACTTGTGTTAGTGTTGAAAAACCACTTTTTGCACTTGTGTTGGTGCAGGAAACCACTTTTGCACTTGTATTAGTGTGGAAAAAACACTTTTCGCACTTGTGTTAGTGTTGAAAAACCACTTTTCGCACTTGTGTTAGTGTTGAAAAACCACTTTTCGCACTTGTGTTGGTGCAGGAAACCACTTTTGCACTTGTATTAGTGTGGAAAAAACACTTTTCGCACTTGTGTTAGTGTTGAAAAACCACTTTTCGCACTTGTGTTAGTGTTGAAAAACCACTTCGCACTTGTGTTAGTGTTGAAAAACCACTTTTCGCACTTGTGTTAGTGTTGAAAAACCACTTTTCGCACTTGTGTTGGTGCAGGAAACCACTTTTGCACTTGTATTAGTGTGGAAAAAACACTTTTTGCACTTGTGTTAGTGTTGAAAAACCACTTTTCGCACTTGTGTTAGTGTTGAAAAACCCCTTTCGCACTTGTGTTGGTGCAGGAAACCACTTTTGCACTTGTATTAGTGTGGAAAAAACACTTTTCGCACTTGTGTTAGTGTTGAAAAACCACTTTTCGCACTTGTGTTGGTGCAGGATACCACTTTTGCACTTGTATTAGTGTGGAAAAAACACTTTTTGCACTTGTGATAGTGTTGAAAAACCACTTTTCGCACTTGTGTTGGTGCAGGAAACCACTTTTGCACTTGTATTAGTGTGGAAAAAACACTTTTTGCACTTGTGATAGTGTTGAAAAACCACTTTTCGCACTTGTGTTAGTGTTGAAAAACCACTTTTCGCACTTGTGTTGGTGCAGGAAACCACTTTTGCACTTGTATTAGTGTGGAAAAAACACTTTTTGCACTTGTGATAGTGTTGAAAAACCACTTTTCACACTTGTGTTAGTGTTGAAAAACCACTTTTCGCACTTGTGTTGGTGCAGGAAACCACTTTTGCACTTGTATTAGTGTGGAAAAAACACTTTTCGCACTTGTGTTAGTGTTGAAAAAACACTTTTCGCACTTGTGTTAGTGTTGAAAACCACTTTTCGCACTTGTGTTGGTGCAGTAAACCACTTTTGCACTTGTATTAGTGTGGAAAAAACACTTTTCGCACTTGTGTTAGTGTTGAAAATCCACATTTCGCACTTGTGTTAGTGTTGAAAAACCACTTTTCGCACTTGTGTTAGTGTTGAAAAACCACTTTTCGCACTTGTGTTAGTGTTGAAAAACCACATTTCGCACTTGTGTTGGTGGAGGAAACCACTTTTTCACTTGTATTAGTGTGGAAAAAACACTTTTCGCACTTGTGTTAGTGTTGAAAAAACACTTTTCGCACTTGTGTTAGTGTTGAAAAACCACTTTTCGCACTTGTGTTGGTGCAGGAAACCACTTTTGCACTTGTATTATTGTGGAAAAAACACTTTTCGCACTTGTGTTAGTGTTGAAAAAACACTTTTTGCACTTGTGTTAGTGTTGAAACACCACTTTTCGCACTTGTGTTAGTGTTGAAAAACCACTTTTCGCACTTGTGTTGGTGCAGGAAAACACTTTTGCACTTGTATTAGTGTGGAAAAAACACTTTTTGCACTTGTGATAGTGTTGAAAAACCACTTTTCGCACTTGTGTTAGTGTTGAAAAACCACTTTTCGCACTTGTGTTAGTGTTGAAAAACCACTTTTCGCACTTGTGTTGGTGCAGTAAACCACTTTTGCACTTGTATTAGTGTGGAAAAAACACTTTTCGCACTTGTGTTAGTGTTGAAATCCACATTTTGCACTTGTGTTAGTGTTGAAAAACCACTTTTCGCACTTGTGTTAGTGTTGAAAAACCACTTTTCGCACTTGTGTTGGTGCAGGAAACCACTTTTGCAATTGTATTAGTGTGGAAAAAACACTTTTCGCACTTGTGTTAGTGTTGAAAAACCACTGTTCGCACTTGTGTTAGTGTTGAAAAACCACTTTTCGCACTTGTGTTGGTGCAGGAAACCACTTTTGCACTTGTATTATTGTGGAAAAAACACTTTTCGCACTTGTGTTAGTGTTGAAAAAACACTTTTTGCACTTGTGTTAGTGTTGAAAAACCACTTTTCGCACTTGTGTTGGTGCAGGATACCACTTTTGCACTTGTATTAGTGTGGAAAAAACACTTTTTGCACTTGTGATAGTGTTGAAAAACCACTTTTCGCACTTGTGTTGGTGCAGGAAACCACTTTTGCACTTGTATTAGTGTGGAAAAAACACTTTTTGCACTTGTGATAGTGTTGAAAAACCACTTTTCGCACTTGTGTTAGTGTTGAAAAACCACTTTTCGCACTTGTGTTGGTGCAGGAAACCACTTTTGCACTTGTATTAGTGTGGAAAAAACACTTTTTGCACTTGTGATAGTGTTGAAAAACCACTTTTCACACGTGTGTTAGTGTTGAAAAACCACTTTTCGCACTTGTGTTGGTGCAGGAAACCACTTTTGCACTTGTATTAGTGTGGAAAAAACACTTTTCGCACTTGTGTTAGTGTTGAAAAAACACTTTTCGCACTTGTGTTAGTGTTGAAAACCACTTTTCGCACTTGTGTTGGTGCAGTAAACCACTTTTGCACTTGTATTAGTGTGGAAAAAACACTTTTCGCACTTGTGTTAGTGTTGAAAATCCACATTTCGCACTTGTGTTAGTGTTGAAAAACCACTTTTCGCACTTGTGTTAGTGTTGAAAAACCACTTTTCGCACTTGTGTTAGTGTTGAAAAACCACATTTCGCACTTGTGTTGGTGGAGGAAACCACTTTTTCACTTGTATTAGTGTGGAAAAAACACTTTTCGCACTTGTGTTAGTGTTGAAAAAACACTTTTCGCACTTGTGTTAGTGTTGAAAAACCACTTTTCGCACTTGTGTTGGTGCAGGAAACCACTTTTGCACTTGTATTATTGTGGAAAAAACACTTTTCGCACTTGTGTTAGTGTTGAAAAAACACTTTTCGCACTTGTGTTAGTGTTGAAACACCACTTTTCGCACTTGTGTTAGTGTTGAAAAACCACTTTTCGCACTTGTGTTGGTGCAGGAAAACACTTTTGCACTTGTATTAGTGTGGAAAAAACACTTTTTGCACTTGTGATAGTGTTGAAAAACCACTTTTCGCACTTGTGTTAGTGTTGAAAAACCACTTTTCGCACTTGTGTTAGTGTTGAAAAACCACTTTTCGCACTTGTGTTGGTGCAGTAAACCACTTTTGCACTTGTATTAGTGTGGAAAAAACACTTTTCGCACTTGTGTTAGTGTTGAAATCCACATTTTGCACTTGTGTTAGTGTTGAAAAACCACTTTTCGCACTTGTGTTAGTGTTGAAAAACCACTTTTCGCACTTGTGTTGGTGCAGGAAACCACTTTTGCAATTGTATTAGTGTGGAAAAAACACTTTTCGCACTTGTGTTAGTGTTGAAAAACCACTGTTCGCACTTGTGTTAGTGTTGAAAAACCACTTTTCGCACTTGTGTTGGTGCAGGAAACCACTTTTGCACTTGTATTATTGTGGAAAAAACACTTTTCGCACTTGTGTTAGTGTTGAAAAAACACTTTTTGCACTTGTGTTAGTGTTGAAAAACCACTTTTCGCACTTGTGTTGGTGCAGGAAACCACTTTTGCACTTGTATTAGTGTGGCAAAAACACTTTTCGCACTTGTGTTAGTGTTGAAAAACCACTTTTCACACTTGTGATAGTGTTGAAAAACCACTTTTCGCACTTGTGTTGGTGCAGGAAACCACTTTTGCACTTGTATTAGTGTGGAAAAAACACTTTTTGCACTTGTGATAGTGTTGAAAAACCACTTTTCGCACTTGTGTTAGTGTTGAAAAACCACTTTTCGCACTTGTGTTGGTGCAGGAAACCACTTTTGCACTTGTATTAGTGTGGAAAAAACACTTTTCGCACTTGTGTTAGTGTTGAAAAACCACTTTTCGCACTTGTGTTAGTGTTGAAAAACCACTTTTCGCACTTGTGTTGGTGCAGGAAACCACTTTTGCACTTGTATTAGTGTGGAAAAAACACTTTTCGCACTTGTGTTAGTGTTGAAAAACCACTTTTCGCACTTGTGTTAGTGTTGAAAAACCACTTTTCGCACTTGTGTTAGTGTTGAAAAACCACTTTTCGCACTTGTGTTAGTGTTGAAAAACCACTTTTCGCACTTGTGTTGGTGCAGGAAACCACTTTTGCACTTGTATTAGTGTGGAAAAAACACTTTTTGCACTTGTGTTAGTGTTGAAAAACCACTTTTCGCACTTGTGTTAGTGTTGAAAAACCCCTTTTCGCACTTGTGTTGGTGCAGGAAACCACTTTTGCACTTGTATTAGTGTGGAAAAAACACTTTTCGCACTTGTGTTAGTGTTGAAAAACCACTTTTCGCACTTGTGTTGGTGCAGGATACCACTTTTGCACTTGTATTAGTGTGGAAAAAACACTTTTTGCACTTGTGATAGTGTTGAAAAACCACTTTTCGCACTTGTGTTGGTGCAGGAAACCACTTTTGCACTTGTATTAGTGTGGAAAAAACACTTTTTGCACTTGTGATAGTGTTGAAAAACCACTTTTCGCACTTGTGTTAGTGTTGAAAAACCACTTTTCGCACTTGTGTTGGTGCAGGAAACCACTTTTGCACTTGTATTAGTGTGGAAAAAACACTTTTTGCACTTGTGATAGTGTTGAAAAACCACTTTTCACACTTGTGTTAGTGTTGAAAAACCACTTTTCGCACTTGTGTTGGTGCAGGAAACCACTTTTGCACTTGTATTAGTGTGGAAAAAACACTTTTCGCACTTGTGTTAGTGTTGAAAAAACACTTTTCGCACTTGTGTTAGTGTTGAAAACCACTTTTCGCACTTGTGTTGGTGCAGTAAACCACTTTTGCACTTGTATTAGTGTGGAAAAAACACTTTTCGCACTTGTGTTAGTGTTGAAAATCCACATTTCGCACTTGTGTTAGTGTTGAAAAACCACTTTTCGCACTTGTGTTAGTGTTGAAAAACCACTTTTCGCACTTGTGTTAGTGTTGAAAAACCACTTTTCGCACTTGTGTTGGTGCAGGAAACCACTTTTGCACTTGTATTAGTGTGGAAAAAACACTTTTTGCACTTGTGATAGTGTTGAAAAACCACTTTTCGCACTTGTGTTAGTGTTGAAAAACCACTTTTCGCACTTGTGTTGGTGCAGGAAACCACTTTTGCACTTGTATTAGTGTGGAAAAAACACTTTTCGCACTTGTGTTAGTGTGGAAAAACCACTTTTCGCACTTGTGTTAGTGTTGAAAACCACTTTTCGCACTTGTGTTGGTGCAGTAAACCACTTTTGCACTTGTATTAGTGTGGAAAAAACACTTTTCGCACTTGTGTTAGTGTTGAAAATCCACATTTCACACTTGTGTTAGTGTTGAAAAACCACTTTTCGCACTTGTGTTAGTGTTGAAAAACCACTTTTCGCACTTGTGTTAGTGTTGAAAAACCACTTTTCGCACTTGTGTTAGTGATGAAAAACCACTTTTCGCACTTGTGTTGGTGCAGGAAACCACTTTTGCAATTGTATTAGTGTGGAAAAAACACTTTTCGCACTTGTGTTAGTGTTGAAAAACCACTGTTCGCACTTGTGTTAGTGATGAAAAACCACTTTTCGCACTTGTGTTGGTGCAGTAAACCACTTTTGCACTTGTATTAGTGTGGAAAAAACACTTTTCGCACTTGTGTTAGTGTTGAAAAACCACTTTTCACACTTGTGTTAGTGTTGAAAAACCACTTTTCGCACTTGTGTTGGTGCAGGAAACCACTTTTGCACATGTATTATTGTGGAAAAAACACTTTTCGCACTTGTGTTAGTGTTGAAAAAACACTTTTCGCACTTGTGTTAGTGTTGAAAAACCACTTGTCGCACTTGTGTTGGTGCAGGAAACCACTTTTGCACTTGTATTATTGTGGAAAAAACACTTTTCGCACTTGTGTTAGTGTTGAAAAAACACTTTTCGCACTTGTGTTAGTGTTGAAAAACCACTTTTCGCACTTGTGTTGGTGCAGGAAACCACTTTTGCACTTGTATTAGTGTGGAAAAAACACTTTTTGCACTTGTGATAGTGTTGAAAAACCACTTTTCGCACTTGTGTTAGTGTTGAAAAACCACTTTTCGCACTTGTGTTGGTGCAGGAAAACACTTTTGCACTTGTATTAGTGTGGAAAAAACCTTTTTGCACTTGTGATAGTGTTGAAAAACCACTTTTCGCACTTGTGTTAGTGTTGAAAAACCACTTTTCGCACTTGTGTTAGTGTTGAAAAACCACTTTTCGCACTTGTGTTGGTGCAGGAAACCACTTTTGCACTTGTATTAGTGTGGAAAAACCACTTTTCGCACTTGTTTTAGTGTTGAAAAACCACTTTTCGCACTTGTGTTGGTGCAGGAAACCACTTTTGCACTTGTATTAGTGTGGAAAAAACACTTTTCGCACTTTTGTTAGTGTTGAAAAACCACTTTTCGCACTTGTGTTAGTGTTGAAAAACCACTTTTCGCACTTGTGTTGGTGCAGGAACCACTTTTGCACTTGTATTAGTGGGGAAAAAACACTTTTCACACTTGTGTTAGTGTTGAAAAACCACTTTTCGCACTTGTGTTAGTGTTGAAAAACCACTTTTTGCACTTGTGTTGGTGCAGGAAACCACTTTTGCACTTGTGTTGGTGCAGGAAACCACTTTTGCACTTGTATTAGTGTGGAAAAAACACTTTTCACACTTGTGTTAGTGTTGAAAAACCACTTTTCACACTTGTGTTAGTGTTGAAAAACCACTTTTCGCACTTGTGTTGGTGCAGGAAACCACTTTTGCACTTGTATTAGTGTGGAAAAACCACTTTTCGCACTTGTATTACTGTGGAAAAACCACTTTTCGCACTTGTGTTAGTGTTGAAAAACCACTTTTCGCACTTGTGTTGGTGCAGGAAACCACTTTTGCGCTTGTATTAGTGTCGAAAAAACACTTTTCGCACTTGTGTTAGTGTTGAAAAACCACTTTTCACACTTGTGTTAGTGTTGAAAAACCACTTTTCGCACTTGTGTTAGTGTTGAAAAACCACTTTTCGCACTTGTGTTGGTGGAGGAAACCACTTTTTCACTTGTATTAGTGTGGAAAAAACACTTTTCGCACTTGTGTTAGTGTTGAAAAACCACTTTTCGCACTTGTGTTAGTGTTGAAAAACCACTTTTCGCACTTGTGTTGGTGCAGGAAACCACTTTTGCACTTGTATTATTGTGGAAAAAACACTTTTCGCACTTGTGTTGAAAAACCACTTTTCGCACTTGTGTTAGTGTTGAAAAACCACTTTTCGCACTTGTGTTGGTGCAGGAAACCACTTTTGCACTTGTATTAGTGTGGAAAAAACACTTTTCGCACTTGTGTTGAAAAACCACTTTTCGCACTTGTGTTAGTGTTGAAAATCCACTTTTCGCACTTTTGTTTGTGTTGAAAAACCACTTTTCGCACTTGTGTTGGTGCAGGAAACCACTTTTGCAATTGTATTAGTGTGGAAAAAACACTTTTCGCACTTGTGTTAGTGTTGAAAAACCACTGTTCGCACTTGTGTTAGTGTTGAAAAACCACTTTTCGCACTTGTGTTGGTGCAGTAAACCACTTTTGCACTTGTATTAGTGTGGAAAAAACACTTTTCGCACTTGTGTTAGTGTTGAAAAACCACTTTTCGCACTTGTGTTAGTGTTGAAAAACCACTTTTCGCACTTGTGTTGGTGCAGGAAACCACTTTTGCACTTGTATTAGTGTGGAAAAAACACTTTTCGCACTTGTGTTAGTGTTGAAAAACCACTTTTCGCACTTGTGTTAGTGTTGAAAAACCACTTTTCGCACTTGTGTTGGTGCAGGAAACCACTTTTGCACATGGATTATTGTGGAAAAAACACTTTTCGCACTTGTGTTAGTGTTGAAAAAACACTTTTCGCACTTGTGTTAGTGTTGAAAAACCACTTTTCGCACTTGTGTTGGTGCAGGAAACCACTTTTGCACTTGTATTATTGTGGAAAAAACACTTTTCGCACTTGTGTTAGTGTTGAAAAAACACTTTTTGCACTTGTGTTAGTGTTGAAAAACCACTTTTCGCACTTGTGTTGGTGCAGGAAACCACTTTTGCACTTGTATTAGTGTGGAAAAAACACTTTTCGCACTTGTGTTAGTGTTGAAAAACCACTTTTCACACTTGTGATAGTGTTGAAAAACCACTTTTCGCACTTGTGTTGGTGCAGGAAACCACTTTTGCACTTGTATTAGTGTGGAAAAAACACTTTTTGCACTTGTGATAGTGTTGAAAAACCACTTTTCGCACTTGTGTTAGTGTTGAAAAACCACTTTTCGCACTTGTGTTGGTGCAGGAAACCACTTTTGCACTTGTATTAGTGTGGAAAAAACACTTTTCGCACTTGTGTTAGTGTTGAAAAACCACTTTTCGCACTTGTGTTAGTGTTGAAAAACCACTTTTCGCACTTGTGTTGGTGCAGGAAACCACTTTTGCACTTGTATTAGTGTGGAAAAAACACTTTTCGCACTTGTGTTAGTGTTGAAAAACCACTTTTCGCACTTGTGTTAGTGTTGAAAAACCACTTTTCGCACTTGTGTTAGTGTTGAAAAACCACTTTTCGCACTTGTGTTAGTGTTGAAAAACCACTTTTCGCACTTGTGTTGGTGCAGGAAACCACTTTTGCACTTGTATTAGTGTGGAAAAAACACTTTTTGCACTTGTGTTAGTGTTGAAAAACCACTTTTCGCACTTGTGTTAGTGTTGAAAAACCACTTTTCGCACTTGTGTTAGTGTTGAAAAACCACTTTTCGCACTTGTGTTAGTGTTGAAAAACCACTTTTCGCACTTGTGTTGGTGCAGGAAACCACTTTTGCACTTGTATTATTGTGGAAAAAACACTTTTCGCACTTGTGTTGAAAAACCACTTTTCGCACTTGTGTTAGTGTTGAAAAACCACTTTTCGCACTTGTGTTGGTGCAGGAAACCACTTTTGCACTTGTATTAGTGTGGAAAAAACACTTTTCGCACTTGTGTTGAAAAACCACTTTTCGCACTTGTGTTAGTGTTGAAAATCCACTTTTCGCACTTTTGTTTGTGTTGAAAAACCACTTTTCGCACTTGTGTTGGTGCAGGAAACCACTTTTGCAATTGTATTAGTGTGGAAAAAACACTTTTCGCACTTGTGTTAGTGTTGAAAAACCACTGTTCGCACTTGTGTTAGTGTTGAAAAACCACTTTTCGCACTTGTGTTGGTGCAGTAAACCACTTTTGCACTTGTATTAGTGTGGAAAAAACACTTTTCGCACTTGTGTTAGTGTTGAAAAACCACTTTTCGCACTTGTGTTAGTGTTGAAAAACCACTTTTCGCACTTGTGTTGGTGCAGGAAACCACTTTTGCACTTGTATTAGTGTGGAAAAAACACTTTTCGCACTTGTGTTAGTGTTGAAAAACCACTTTTCGCACTTGTGTTAGTGTTGAAAAACCACTTTTCGCACTTGTGTTGGTGCAGGAAACCACTTTTGCACATGGATTATTGTGGAAAAAACACTTTTCGCACTTGTGTTAGTGTTGAAAAAACACTTTTCGCACTTGTGTTAGTGTTGAAAAACCACTTTTCGCACTTGTGTTGGTGCAGGAAACCACTTTTGCACTTGTATTATTGTGGAAAAAACACTTTTCGCACTTGTGTTAGTGTTGAAAAAACACTTTTTGCACTTGTGTTAGTGTTGAAAAACCACTTTTCGCACTTGTGTTGGTGCAGGAAACCACTTTTGCACTTGTATTAGTGTGGAAAAAACACTTTTCGCACTTGTGTTAGTGTTGAAAAACCACTTTTCACACTTGTGATAGTGTTGAAAAACCACTTTTCGCACTTGTGTTGGTGCAGGAAACCACTTTTGCACTTGTATTAGTGTGGAAAAAACACTTTTTGCACTTGTGATAGTGTTGAAAAACCACTTTTCGCACTTGTGTTAGTGTTGAAAAACCACTTTTCGCACTTGTGTTGGTGCAGGAAACCACTTTTGCACTTGTATTAGTGTGGAAAAAACACTTTTCGCACTTGTGTTAGTGTTGAAAAACCACTTTTCGCACTTGTGTTAGTGTTGAAAAACCACTTTTCGCACTTGTGTTGGTGCAGGAAACCACTTTTGCACTTGTATTAGTGTGGAAAAAACACTTTTCGCACTTGTGTTAGTGTTGAAAAACCACTTTTCGCACTTGTGTTAGTGTTGAAAAACCACTTTTCGCACTTGTGTTAGTGTTGAAAAACCACTTTTCGCACTTGTGTTAGTGTTGAAAAACCACTTTTCGCACTTGTGTTGGTGCAGGAAACCACTTTTGCACTTGTATTAGTGTGGAAAAAACACTTTTTGCACTTGTGTTAGTGTTGAAAAACCACTTTTCGCACTTGTGTTAGTGTTGAAAAACCACTTTTCGCACTTGTGTTAGTGTTGAAAAACCACTTTTGCACTTGTATTAGTGTGGAAAAAACACTTTTCGCACTTGTGTTAGTGTTGAAAAAACACTTTTCGCACTTGTGTTAGTGTTGAAAAACCACTTTTCGCACTTGTGTTGGTGCAGGAAACCACTTTTGCACTTGTATTATTGTGGAAAAAACACTTTTCGCACTTGTGTTAGTGTTGAAAAAACACTTTTCGCACTTGTGTTAGTGTTGAAAAACCACTTTTCGCACTTGTGTTGGTGCAGTAAACCACTTTTGCACTTGTATTAGTGTGGAAAAAAGACTTTTTGCACTTGTGATAGTGTTGAAAAACCACTTTTCGCACTTGTGTTAGTGTTGAAAAACCACTTTTCGCACTTGTGTTGGTGCAGGAAAACACTTTTGCACTTGTATTAGTGTGGAAAAAACCTTTTTGCACTTGTGATAGTGTTGAAAAACCACTTTTCGCACTTGTGCTAGTGTTGAAAAACCACTTTTCGCACTTGTGTTAGTGTTGAAAAACCACTTTTCGCACTTGTGTTGGTGCAGGAAACCACTTTTGCACTTGTATTAGTGTGGAAAAACCACTTTTCGCACTTGTGTTAGTGTTGAAAAACCACTTTTCGCACTTGTGTTAGTGTTGAAAAACCACTTTTCGCACTTGTGTTGGTGCAGGAAACCACTTTTGCACTTGTATTAGTGTGGAAAAAACACTTTTCGCACTTTTGTTAGTGTTGAAAAATCACTTTTCGCACTTGTGTTAGTGTTGAAAAACCACTTTTCGCACTTGTGTTGGTGCAGGAACCACTTTTGCACTTGAATTAGTGTGGAAAAAACACTTTTCGCACTTGTGTTAGTGTTGAAAAACCACTTTTCGCACTTGTGTTAGTGTTGAAAACCACTTTTTGCACTTGTGTTGGTGCAGGAAACCACTTTTGCACTTGTGTTGGTGCAGGAAACCACTTTTGCACTTGTATTAGTGTGGAAAAAACACTTTTCGCACTTGTGTTAGTGTTGAAAAACCACTTTTAACACTTGTGTTAGTGTTGAAAAACCACTTTTCGCACTTGTGTCGGTACAGGAAACCACTTTTGCACTTGTATTAGTGTGGAAAAAACACTTTTCGCACTTGTGTTATTGTTGAAAACCCACTTTTCGCACTTGTGTCAGTTTTGAAAAACCACTTTTCGCACTTGTGTTAGTGTTGAAAAACCACTTTTCACACTTGTGTTAGTGTTGAAAAACCACTTTTCGCACTTGTGTTGGTGCAGGAAACCACTTTTGCACTTGTATTAGTGTGGAAAAACCACTTTTCGCACTTGTATTAGTGTGGAAAAACCACTTTTCGCACTTGTGTTAGTGTTGAAAAACCACTTTTCGCACTTGTGTTGGTGCAGGAAACCACTTTTGCGCTTGTATTAGTGTCGAAAAAACACTTTTCACACTTGTGTTAGTGTTGAAAAACCACTTTTCACACTTGTGTTAGTGTTGAAAAACCACTTTTCGCACTTGTGTTAGTGTTGAAAAACCACATTTCGCACTTGTGTTGGTGGAGGAAACCACTTTTTCACTTGTATTAGTGTGGAAAAAACACTTT
Source organism: Myxine glutinosa (assembly GCF_964187855.1). Taxonomy (NCBI): domain Eukaryota; kingdom Metazoa; phylum Chordata; class Myxini; order Myxiniformes; family Myxinidae; genus Myxine; species Myxine glutinosa. Next base: position 51,955 of record NW_027618727.1, read on the forward strand.
TCGCACTTGTGTTAGTGTTGAAAAAACACTTTTCGCACTTGTGTTAGTGTTGAAAAACCACTTTTCGCACTTGTGTTGGTGCAGGAAACCACTTTTGCACTTGTATTATTGTGGAAAAAACACTTTTCGCACTTGTGTTAGTGTTGAAAAAACACTTTTCGCACTTGTGTTAGTGTTGAAAAACCACTTTTCGCACTTGTGTTAGTGTTGAAAAACCACTTTTCGCACTTGTGTTGGTGCAGGAAAACACTTTTGCACTTGTATTAGTGTGGAAAAAACACTTTTTGCACTTGTGATAGTGTTGAAAAACCACTTTTCGCACTTGTGTTAGTGTTGAAAAACCACTTTTCGCACTTGTGTTAGTGTTGAAAAACCACTTTTCGCACTTGTGTTGGTGCAGTAAACCACTTTTGCACTTGTATTAGTGTGGAAAAAACACTTTTCGCACTTGTGTTAGTGTTGAAATCCACATTTCGCACTTGTGTTAGTGTTGAAAAACCACTTTTCGCACTTGTGTTAGTGTTGAAAAACCACTTTTCGCACTTGTGTTGGTGCAGGAAACCACTTTTGCAATTGTATTAGTGTGGAAAAAACACTTTTCGCACTTGTGTTAGTGTTGAAAAACCACTGTTCGCACTTGTGTTAGTGTTGAAAAACCACTTTTCGCACTTGTGTTGGTGCAGGAAACCACTTTTGCACTTGTATTATTGTGGAAAAAACACTTTTCGCACTTGTGTTAGTGTTGAAAAAACACTTTTTGCACTTGTGTTAGTGTTGAAAAACCACTTTTCGCACTTGTGTTGGTGTAGGAAACCACTTTTGCACTTGTATTAGTGTGGCAAAAACACTTTTCGCACTTGTGTTAGTGTTGAAAAACCACTTTTCACACTTGTGATAGTGTTGAAAAACCACTTTTCGCACTTGTGTTGGTGCAGGAAACCACTTTTGCACTTGTATTAGTGTGGAAAAAACACTTTTTGCACTTGTGATAGTGTTGAAAAACCACTTTTCGCACTTGTGTTAGTGTTGAAAAACCACTTTTCGCACTTGTGTTGGTGCAGGAAACCACTTTTGCACTTGTATTAGTGTGGAAAAAACACTTTTCGCACTTTTGTTAGTGTTGAAAAATCACTTTTCGCACTTGTGTTAGTGTTGAAAAACCACTTTTCGCACTTGTGTTGGTGCAGGAACCACTTTTGCACTTGAATTAGTGTGGAAAAAACACTTTTCGCACTTGTGTTAGTGTTGAAAAACCACTTTTCGCACTTGTGTTAGTGTTGAAAACCACTTTTTGCACTTGTGTTGGTGCAGGAAACCACTTTTGCACTTGTGTTGGTGCAGGAAACCACTTTTGCACTTGTATTAGTGTGGAAAAAACACTTTTCGCACTTGTGTTAGTGTTGAAAAACCACTTTTAACACTTGTGTTAGTGTTGAAAAACCACTTTTCGCACTTGTGTCGGTACAGGAAACCACTTTTGCACTTGTATTAGTGTGGAAAAAACACTTTTCGCACTTGTGTTATTGTTGAAAACCCACTTTTCGCACTTGTGTCAGTTTTGAAAAACCACTTTTCGCACTTGTGTTAGTGTTGAAAAACCACTTTTCACACTTGTGTTAGTGTTGAAAAACCACTTTTCGCACTTGTGTTGGTGCAGGAAACCACTTTTGCACTTGTATTAGTGTGGAAAAACCACTTTTCGCACTTGTATTAGTGTGGAAAAACCACTTTTCGCACTTGTGTTAGTGTTGAAAAACCACTTTTCGCACTTGTGTTGGTGCAGGAAACCACTTTTGCGCTTGTATTAGTGTCGAAAAAACACTTTTCACACTTGTGTTAGTGTTGAAAAACCACTTTTCACACTTGTGTTAGTGTTGAAAAACCACTTTTCGCACTTGTGTTAGTGTTGAAAAACCACATTTCGCACTTGTGTTGGTGGAGGAAACCACTTTTTCACTTGTATTAGTGTGGAAAAAACACTTTTCGCACTTGTGTTAGTGTTGAAAAAACACTTTTCGCACTTGTGTTAGTGTTGAAAAACCACTTTTCGCACTTGTGTTGGTGCAGGAAACCACTTTTGCACTTGTATTATTGTGGAAAAAACACTTTTCGCACTTGTGTTAGTGTTGAAAAAACACTTTTCGCACTTGTGTTAGTGTTGAAAAACCACTTTTCGCACTTGTGTTAGTGTTGAAAAACCACTTTTCGCACTTGTGTTGGTGCAGGAAAACACTTTTGCACTTGTATTAGTGTGGAAAAAACACTTTTTGCACTTGTGATAGTGTTGAAAAACCACTTTTCGCACTTGTGTTAGTGTTGAAAAACCACTTTTCGCACTTGTGTTAGTGTTGAAAAACCACTTTTCGCACTTGTGTTGGTGCAGTAAACCACTTTTGCACTTGTATTAGTGTGGAAAAAACACTTTTCGCACTTGTGTTAGTGTTGAAATCCACATTTCGCACTTGTGTTAGTGTTGAAAAACCACTTTTCGCACTTGTGTTAGTGTTGAAAAACCACTTTTCGCACTTGTGTTGGTGCAGGAAACCACTTTTGCAATTGTATTAGTGTGGAAAAAACACTTTTCGCACTTGTGTTAGTGTTGAAAAACCACTGTTCGCACTTGTGTTAGTGTTGAAAAACCACTTTTCGCACTTGTGTTGGTGCAGGAAACCACTTTTGCACTTGTATTATTGTGGAAAAAACACTTTTCGCACTTGTGTTAGTGTTGAAAAAACACTTTTTGCACTTGTGTTAGTGTTGAAAAACCACTTTTCGCACTTGTGTTGGTGTAGGAAACCACTTTTGCACTTGTATTAGTGTGGCAAAAACACTTTTCGCACTTGTGTTAGTGTTGAAAAACCACTTTTCACACTTGTGATAGTGTTGAAAAACCACTTTTCGCACTTGTGTTGGTGCAGGAAACCACTTTTGCACTTGTATTAGTGTGGAAAAAACACTTTTTGCACTTGTGATAGTGTTGAAAAACCACTTTTCGCACTTGTGTTAGTGTTGAAAAACCACTTTTCGCACTTGTGTTGGTGCAGGAAACCACTTTTGCACTTGTATTAGTGTGGAAAAAACACTTTTCGCACTTGTGTTAGTGTTGAAAAACCACTTTTCGCACTTGTGTTAGTGTTGAAAAACCACTTTTCGCACTTGTGTTGGTGCAGGAAACCACTTTTGCACTTGTATTAGTGTGGAAAAAACACTTTTCGCACTTGTGTTAGTGTTGAAAAACCACTTTTCGCACTTGTGTTAGTGTTGAAAAACCACTTTTCGCACTTGTGTTAGTGTTGAAAAACCACATTTCGCACTTGTGTTAGTGTTGAAAAACCACTTTTCGCACTTGTGTTGGTGCAGGAAACCACTTTTGCACTTGTATTAGTGTGGAAAAAACACTTTTTGCACTTGTGTTAGTGTTGAAAAACCACTTTTCGCACTTGTGTTAGTGTTGAAAAACCCCTTTTCGCACTTGTGTTGGTGCAGGAAACCACTTTTGCACTTGTATTAGTGTGGAAAAAACACTTTTCGCACTTGTGTTAGTGTTGAAAAACCACTTTTCGCACTTGTGTTGGTGCAGGATACCACTTTTGCACTTGTATTAGTGTGGAAAAAACACTTTTTGCACTTGTGATAGTGTTGAAAAACCACTTTTCGCACTTGTGTTGGTGCAGGAAACCACTTTTGCACTTGTATTAGTGTGGAAAAAACACTTTTTGCACTTGTGATAGTGTTGAAAAACCACTTTTCGCACTTGTGTTAGTGTTGAAAAACCACTTTTCGCACTTGTGTTGGTGCAGGAAACCACTTTTGCACTTGTATTAGTGTGGAAAAAACACTTTTTGCACTTGTGATAGTGTTGAAAAACCACTTTTCACACTTGTGTTAGTGTTGAAAAACCACTTTTCACACTTGTGTTGGTGCAGGAAACCACTTTTGCACTTGTATTAGTGTGGAAAAAACACTTTTCGCACTTGTGTTAGTGTTGAAAAAACACTTTTCGCACTTGTGTTAGTGTTGAAAACCACTTTTCGCACTTGTGTTGGTGCAGTAAACCACTTTTGCACTTGTATTAGTGTGGAAAAAACACTTTTCGCACTTGTGTTAGTGTTGAAAATCCACATTTCGCACTTGTGTTAGTGTTGAAAAACCACTTTTCGCACTTGTGTTAGTGTTGAAAAACCACTTTTCGCACTTGTGTTAGTGTTGAAAAACCACTTTTCGCACTTGTGTTGGTGCAGGAAACCACTTTTGCACTTGTATTAGTGTGGAAAAAACACTTTTTGCACTTGTGATAGTGTTGAAAAACCACTTTTCGCACTTGTGTTAGTGTTGAAAAACCACTTTTCGCACTTGTGTTGGTGCAGGAAACCACTTTTGCACTTGTATTAGTGTGGAAAAAACACTTTTCGCACTTGTGTTAGTGTGGAAAAACCACTTTTCGCACTTGTGTTAGTGTTGAAAACCACTTTTCGCACTTGTGTTGGTGCAGTAAACCACTTTTGCACTTGTATTAGTGTGGAAAAAACACTTTTCGCACTTGTGTTAGTGTTGAAAATCCACATTTCACACTTGTGTTAGTGTTGAAAAACCACTTTTCGCACTTGTGTTAGTGTTGAAAAACCACTTTTCGCACTTGTGTTAGTGTTGAAAAACCACTTTTCGCACTTGTGTTAGTGATGAAAAACCACTTTTCGCACTTGTGTTGGTGCAGGAAACCACTTTTGCAATTGTATTAGTGTGGAAAAAACACTTTTCGCACTTGTGTTAGTGTTGAAAAACCACTGTTCGCACTTGTGTTAGTGATGAAAAACCACATTTCGCACTTGTGTTGGTGCAGTAAACCACTTTTGCACTTGTATTAGTGTGGAAAAAACACTTTTCGCACTTGTGTTAGTGTTGAAAAACCACTTTTCACACTTGTGTTAGTGTTGAAAAACCACTTTTCGCACTTGTGTTGGTGCAGGAAACCACTTTTGCACATGTATTATTGTGGAAAAAACACTTTTCGCACTTGTGTTAGTGTTGAAAAAACACTTTTCGCACTTGTGTTAGTGTTGAAAAACCACTTTTCGCACTTGTGTTGGTGCAGGAAACCACTTTTGCACTTGTATTATTGTGGAAAAAACACTTTTCGCACTTGTGTTAGTGTTGAAAAAACACTTTTCGCACTTGTGTTAGTGTTGAAAAACCACTTTTCGCACTTGTGTTGGTGCAGGAAACCACTTTTGCACTTGTATTAGTGTGGAAAAAACACTTTTTGCACTTGTGATAGTGTTGAAAAACCACTTTTCGCACTTGTGTTAGTGTTGAAAAACCACATTTCGCACTTGTGTTGGTGCAGGAAAACACTTTTGCACTTGTATTAGTGTGGAAAAAACCTTTTTGCACTTGTGATAGTGTTGAAAAACCACTTTTCGCACTTGTGTTAGTGTTGAAAAACCACTTTTCGCACTTGTGTTAGTGTTGAAAAACCACTTTTCGCACTTGTGTTGGTGCAGGAAACCACTTTTGCACTTGTATTAGTGTGGAAAAACCACTTTTCGCACTTGTTTTAGTGTTGAAAAACCACTTTTCGCACTTGTGTTGGTGCAGGAAACCACTTTTGCACTTGTATTAGTGTGGAAAAAACACTTTTCGCACTTTTGTTAGTGTTGAAAAACCACTTTTCGCACTTGTGTTAGTGTTGAAAAACCACTTTTCGCACTTGTGTTGGTGCAGGAACCACTTTTGCACTTGTATTAGTGGGGAAAAAACACTTTTCACACTTGTGTTAGTGTTGAAAAACCACTTTTCGCACTTGTGTTAGTGTTGAAAAACCACTTTTTGCACTTGTGTTGGTGCAGGAAACCACTTTTGCACTTGTGTTGGTGCAGGAAACCACTTTTGCACTTGTATTAGTGTGGAAAAAACACTTTTCACACTTGTGTTAGTATTGAAAAACCACTTTTCACACTTGTGTTAGTGTTGAAAAACCACTTTTCGCACTTGTGTTGGTGCAGGAAACCAATTTTGCACTTGTATTAGTGTGGAAAAACCACTTTTCGCACTTGTATTACTGTGGAAAAACCACTTTTCGCACTTGTGTTAGTGTTGAAAAACCACTTTTCGCACTTGTGTTGGTGCAGGAAACCACTTTTGCGCTTGTATTAGTGTCGAAAAAACACTTTTCGCACTTGTGTTAGTGTTGAAAAACCACTTTTCACACTTGTGTTAGTGTTGAAAAACCACTTTTCGCACTTGTGTTAGTGTTGAAAAACCACTTTTCGCACTTGTGTTGGTGGAGGAAACCACTTTTTCACTTGTATTAGTGTGGAAAAAACACTTTTCGCACTTGTGTTAGTGTTGAAAAACCACTTTTCGCACTTGTGTTAGTGTTGAAAAACCACTTTTCGCACTTGTGTTGGTGCAGGAAACCACTTTTGCACTTGTATTATTGTGGAAAAAACACTTTTCGCACTTGTGTTGAAAAACCACTTTTCGCACTTGTGTTAGTGTTGAAAAACCACTTTTCGCACTTGTGTTGGTGCAGGAAACCACTTTTGCACTTGTATTAGTGTGGAAAAAACACTTTTCGCACTTGTGTTGAAAAACCACTTTTCGCACTTGTGTTAGTGTTGAAAATCCACTTTTCGCACTTTTGTTTGTGTTGAAAAACCACTTTTCGCACTTGTGTTGGTGCAGGAAACCACTTTTGCAATTGTATTAGTGTGGAAAAAACACTTTTCGCACTTGTGTTAGTGTTGAAAAACCACTGTTCGCACTTGTGTTAGTGTTGAAAAACCACTTTTCGCACTTGTGTTGGTGCAGTAAACCACTTTTGCACTTGTATTAGTGTGGAAAAAACACTTTTCGCACTTGTGTTAGTGTTGAAAAACCACTTTTCGCACTTGTGTTAGTGTTGAAAAACCACTTTTCGCACTTGTGTTGGTGCAGGAAACCACTTTTGCACTTGTATTAGTGTGGAAAAAACACTTTTCGCACTTGTGTTAGTGTTGAAAAACCACTTTTCGCACTTGTGTTGGTGCAGGAAACCACTTTTGCACATGGATTATTGTGGAAAAAACACTTTTCGCACTTGTGTTAGTGTTGAAAAAACACTTTTCGCACTTGTGTTAGTGTTGAAAAACCACTTTTCGCACTTGTGTTGGTGCAGGAAACCACTTTTGCACTTGTATTATTGTGGAAAAAACACTTTTCGCACTTGTGTTAGTGTTGAAAAAACACTTTTTGCACTTGTGTTAGTGTTGAAAAACCACTTTTCGCACTTGTGTTGGTGCAGGAAACCACTTTTGCACTTGTATTAGTGTGGAAAAAACACTTTTCGCACTTGTGTTAGTGTTGAAAAACCACTTTTCACACTTGTGATAGTGTTGAAAAACCACTTTTCGCACTTGTGTTGGTGCAGGAAACCACTTTTGCACTTGTATTAGTGTGGAAAAAACACTTTTTGCACTTGTGATAGTGTTGAAAAACCACTTTTCGCACTTGTGTTAGTGTTGAAAAACCACTTTTCGCACTTGTGTTGGTGCAGGAAACCACTTTTGCACTTGTATTAGTGTGGAAAAAACACTTTTCGCACTTGTGTTAGTGTTGAAAAACCACTTTTCGCACTTGTGTTAGTGTTGAAAAACCACTTTTCGCACTTGTGTTGGTGCAGGAAACCACTTTTGCACTTGTATTAGTGTGGAAAAAACACTTTTCGCACTTGTGTTAGTGTTGAAAAACCACTTTTCGCACTTGTGTTAGTGTTGAAAAACCACTTTTCGCACTTGTGTTAGTGTTGAAAAACCACTTTTCGCACTTGTGTTAGTGTTGAAAAACCACTTTTTGCACTTGTGTTGGTGCAGGAAACCACTTTTGCACTTGTATTAGTGTGGAAAAAACACTTTTTGCACTTGTGTTAGTGTTGAAAAACCACTTTTCGCACTTGTGTTAGTGTTGAAAAACCACTTTTCGCACTTGTGTTAGTGTTGAAAAACCACTTTTGCACTTGTATTAGTGTGGAAAAAACACTTTTCGCACTTGTGTTAGTGTTGAAAAACCACTTTTCGCACTTGTGTTGGTGCAGGAAACCACTTTTGCACTTGTATTAGTGTGGAAAAAACACTTTTTGCACTTGTGATAGTGTTGAAAAACCACTTTTCGCACTTGTGTTGGTGCAGGAAACCACTTTTGCACTTGTATTAGTGTGGAAAAAACACTTTTTGCACTTGTGATAGTGTGGAAAAAACACTTTTTGCACTTGTGATAGTGTTGAATAACCACTTTTCACACTTGTGTTAGTGTTGAAAAACCACTTTTCGCACTTGTGTTGGTGCAGGAAACCACTTTTGCACTTGTATTAGTGTGGAAAAAACACTTTTCGCACTTGTGTTAGTGTGGAAAAACCACTTTTCGCACTTGTGTTAGTGTTGAAAACCACTTTTCGCACTTGTGTTGGTGCAGTAAACCACTTTTGCACTTGTATTAGTGTGGAAAAAACACTTTTCGCACTTGTGTTAGTGTTGAAAATCCACATTTCACACTTGTGTTAGTGTTGAAAAACCACTTTTCGCACTTGTGTTAGTGTTGAAAAACCACTTTTCGCACTTGTGTTAGTGTTGAAAAACCACTTTTCGCACTTGTGTTGGTGCAGGAAACCACTTTTGCAATTGTATTAGTGTGGAAAAAACACTTTTCGCACTTGTGTTAGTGTTGAAAAACCACTGTTCGCACTGGTGTTAGTGTTGAAAAACCACTTTTCGCACTTGTGTTGGTGCAGTAAACCACTTTTGCACTTGTATTAGTGTGGAAAAAACACTTTTCGCACTTGTGTTAGTGTTGAAAAACCACTTTTCGCACTTGTGTTAGTGTTGAAAAACCACTTTTCGCACTTGTATTGGTGCAGGAAACCACTTTTGCACATGTATTATTGTGGAAAAAACACTTTTCGCACTTGTGTTAGTGTTGAAAAAACACTTTTCGCACTTGTGTTAGTGTTGAAAAACCACTTTTCGCACTTGTGTTGGTGCAGGAAACCACTTTTGCACTTGTATTATTGTGGAAAAAACACTTTTCGCACTTGTGTTAGTGTTGAAAAAACACTTTTCGCACTTGTGTTAGTGTTGAAAAACCACTTTTCGCACTTGTGTTGGTGCAGGAAACCACTTTTGCACTTGTATTAGTGTGGAAAAAACACTTTTTGCACTTGTGATAGTGTTGAAAAACCACTTTTCGCACTTGTGTTAGTGTTGAAAAACCACATTTCGCACTTGTGTTGGTGCAGGAAAACACTTTTGCACTTGTATTAGTGTGGAAAAAACCTTTTTGCACTTGTGATAGTGTTGAAAAACCACTTTTCGCACTTGTGTTAGTGTTGAAAAACCACTTTTCGCACTTGTGTTAGTGTTGAAAAACCACTTTTCGCACTTGTGTTGGTGCAGGAAACCACTTTTGCACTTGTATTAGTGTGGAAAAACCACTTTTCGCACTTGTTTTAGTGTTGAAAAACCACTTTTCGCACTTGTGTTGGTGCAGGAAACCACTTTTGCACTTGTATTAGTGTGGAAAAAACACTTTTCGCACTTTTGTTAGTGTTGAAAAACCACTTTTCGCACTTGTGTTAGTGTTGAAAAACCACTTTTCGCACTTGTGTTGGTGCAGGAACCACTTTTGCACTTGTATTAGTGGGGAAAAAACACTTTTCACACTTGTGTTAGTGTTGAAAAACCACTTTTCGCACTTGTGTTAGTGTTGAAAAACCACTTTTTGCACTTGTGTTGGTGCAGGAAACCACTTTTGCACTTGTGTTGGTGCAGGAAACCACTTTTGCACTTGTATTAGTGTGGAAAAAACACTTTTCACACTTGTGTTAGTATTGAAAAACCACTTTTCACACTTGTGTTAGTGTTGAAAAACCACTTTTCGCACTTGTGTTGGTGCAGGAAACCAATTTTGCACTTGTATTAGTGTGGAAAAACCACTTTTCGCACTTGTATTACTGTGGAAAAACCACTTTTCGCACTTGTGTTAGTGTTGAAAAACCACTTTTCGCACTTGTGTTGGTGCAGGAAACCACTTTTGCGCTTGTATTAGTGTCGAAAAAACACTTTTCGCACTTGTGTTAGTGTTGAAAAACCACTTTTCACACTTGTGTTAGTGTTGAAAAACCACTTTTCGCACTTGTGTTAGTGTTGAAAAACCACTTTTCGCACTTGTGTTGGTGGAGGAAACCACTTTTTCACTTGTATTAGTGTGGAAAAAACACTTTTCGCACTTGTGTTAGTGTTGAAAAACCACTTTTCGCACTTGTGTTAGTGTTGAAAAACCACTTTTCGCACTTGTGTTGGTGCAGGAAACCACTTTTGCACTTGTATTATTGTGGAAAAAACACTTTTCGCACTTGTGTTGAAAAACCACTTTTCGCACTTGTGTTAGTGTTGAAAAACCACTTTTCGCACTTGTGTTGGTGGAGGAAACCACTTTTTCACTTGTATTAGTGTGGAAAAAACACTTTTTGCACTTGTGTTAGTGTTGAAAAACCACTTTTCGCACTTGTGTTAGTGTTGAAAAACCACTTTTCGCACTTGTGTTAGTGTTGAAAAACCACTTTTGCACTTGTATTAGTGTGGAAAAAACACTTTTCGCACTTGTGTTAGTGTTGAAAAACCACTTTTCGCACTTGTGTTGGTGCAGGAAACCACTTTTGCACTTGTATTAGTGTGGAAAAAACACTTTTTGCACTTGTGATAGTGTTGAAAAACCACTTTTCGCACTTGTGTTGGTGCAGGAAACCACTTTTGCACTTGTATTAGTGTGGAAAAAACACTTTTTGCACTTGTGATAGTGTGGAAAAAACACTTTTTGCACTTGTGATAGTGTTGAATAACCACTTTTCACACTTGTGTTAGTGTTGAAAAACCACTTTTCGCACTTGTGTTGGTGCAGGAAACCACTTTTGCACTTGTATTAGTGTGGAAAAAACACTTTTCGCACTTGTGTTAGTGTGGAAAAACCACTTTTCGCACTTGTGTTAGTGTTGAAAACCACTTTTCGCACTTGTGTTGGTGCAGTAAACCACTTTTGCACTTGTATTAGTGTGGAAAAAACACTTTTCGCACTTGTGTTAGTGTTGAAAATCCACATTTCACACTTGTGTTAGTGTTGAAAAACCACTTTTCGCACTTGTGTTAGTGTTGAAAAACCACTTTTCGCACTTGTGTTAGTGTTGAAAAACCACTTTTCGCACTTGTGTTGGTGCAGGAAACCACTTTTGCAATTGTATTAGTGTGGAAAAAACACTTTTCGCACTTGTGTTAGTGTTGAAAA
>NW_027618728.1:0-63230 GCF_964187855.1 Myxine glutinosa
CTTTTGCACTTGTATTAGTGTGGAAAAACCACTTTTCGCACTTGTGTTAGTGTTGAAAAAACACTTTTCGCACTTGTGTTAGTGTTGAAAAACCACTTTTCGCACTTGTGTTGGTGCAGGAAACCACTTTTGCACTTGTATTAGTGTGGAAAAACCACTTTTCGCACTTGTGTTAGTGTTGAAAATCCACTTTTCGCACTTGTGTTAGTGTTGAAAAACCACTTTTCGCACTTGTGTTAGTGTTGAAAAACCACTTTTCGCACTTGTGTTGGTGCAGGAAACCACTTTTGCACTTGTATTAGTGTGGTAAAAACACTTTTTGCACTTGTGATAGTGTTGAAAAACCACTTTTCGCACTTGTGTTAGTGCTGAAAAACCACTTTTCGCAATTGTGTTAGTGTGGAAAAAACTCTTTTTGCACTTGTGATAGTGTTGAAAAACCACTTTTCGCACTTCTGTTAGTGTTGAAAAACCACTTTTCGCACTTGTGTTGGTGCAGGAAACCACTTTTGCACTTGTATTAGTGTGGAAAAAACACTTTTCGCACTTGTGTTAGTGTTGAAAAACCACTTTTCGCACTTGTGTTAGTGTTGAAAAACCACTTTTCGCACTTGTGTTGGTGCAGGAAACCACTTCTGCGCTTGTATTAGTGTGGAAAAAACACTTTTTGCACTTGTGATCGTGTTGAAAAACCACTTTTCGCACTTGTGTTAGTGTTGAAAAACCACTTTTCGCACTCGTGTTGGTGCAGGAAACCACTTTTCCACTTGTATTAGTGTGGGAATAACCACTTTTCGCACTTGTGTTAGTGTTGAAAAACCACTTTTCACACTTGTGTTGGTGCAGGAAACCACATTTGCACTTGTATTAGTGTGGAAAAAACACGTTTTGCACTTGTGATAGTGTTGAAAAACCACTTTTCGCACTTGTGTTAGTGTTGAAAAACCACTTTTCGCACTTGTGTTAGTGTTGAAAAACCACTTTTCGGACTTGTGTTGGTGCAGGAAACCACTTTTGCACTTGTATTAGTGTGGAAAAAACACTTTTCGCACTTGTGTTAGTGTTGAAAAACCACTTTTCGCACTTGTGTTAGTGTTGAAAAGCCACTTTTCGCACTTGTGTTGGTGCAGGAAACCACTTTTGCACTTGTATTAGTGTGGAAAAACCACTTTTCGCACTTGTGTTAGTGTTGAAAAACCACTTTTCGCACTTGTGCTAGTGTTGAAAAACCACTATTCGCACTTGTGTTTGTGCAGGAAACCACATTTGCACTTGTATTAGTGTGGAAAAAACACTTTTTGCACTTGTGATAGTGTTGAAAAACCACTTTTCGCACTTGTGTTAGTGTTGAAAAACCACTTTTCGCACTTGTGTTGGTGCAGGAAACCACTTTTTGCACTTGTATTAGTGTGGAAAAACCACTTTTCGCACTTGTGTTAGTGTTGAAAAACCACTTTTCGCACTTGTGTTAGTGTTGAAAAACCACTTTTCGCACGTGTGTTAGTGTTGAAAAACCACTTTTCGCACTTGTGTTGGTGCAGGAAACCACTTTTGCACTTGTATTAGTGTGGAAAAACCACTTTTCGCACTTGTGGCAGTGTTGAAAAACCACTTTTCGCACTTGTGTTAGTGTTGAAAAAACACTTTTCGCACCTGTGTTGGTGCAGGAAACCACTTTTGCACTGTATTAGTGTGGAAAAAACACTTTTCGCACTTGTGTTAGTGTTTAAAAACCACTTTTCGCACTTGTGTTAGTGTTGAAAAACCACTTTTTGCACTTGTGTTGGTGCAGGAAACCACTTTTGCACTTGTATTAGTGTGGAAAAAACACTTTTTGCACTTGTGATAGTGTTGAAAAACCACTTTTCGCACTTGTGTTAGTGTTGAAAAACCACTTTTCGCACTTGTGTTAGTGTTGAAAAACCACTTTTCGCACTTGTGTTGGTGAAGGAAACCACTTTTGCACTTGTATTTGTGTGGAAAAAACACTTTTCGCACTTGTGTTAGTGTTGAAAAACCACTTTTCGCACTTGTGTTGGTGCAGGAAACCACTTTTGCACTTGTATTAGTGTGGAAAAAACACTTTTTGCACTTGTGATAGTGTTGAAAAACCACTTTTCGCACCTGTGTTAGTGTTGAAAAACGACTTTTCGCACTTGTGTTGGTGCAGGAAACCACTTTTGCACTTGTATTAGTGTGGAAAAACCACTTTTCGCACTTGTGTTAGTGTTGAAAAACCACTTTTCGCACTTGTGTTAGTGTTGACAAACCACTTTTCGCACTTGTGTTAGTGTTGAAAAACCACTTTTCGCACTTGTGTTAGTGTTGAAAAACCACTTTTCGCACTTGTGTTGGTGCAGGATTCCACATTTGCACTTGTATTAGTGTGGAAAAAACACTTTTCGCACTTGTGTTAGTGTTGAAAAACCACTTTTCGCACTTGTGTTAGTGTTGAAAAACCACTTTTCGCACTTGTGTTGGTGCAGGAAACCACTTTTGCACTTGTATTAGTGTGGAAAAAACACTTTTTGCACTTGTGATAGTGTTGAAAAACCACTTTTCGCACTTGTGTTAGTGTTGAAAAACCACTTTTCGCACTTGTGTTGGTGCAGGAAACCACTTTTCCATTTGTATTAGTGTGGAAAAACCACTTTTCGCCCTTGTGTTAGTGTTGAAAAACCACTTTTCGCACTTGTGTTAGTGTTGAAAAACCACTTTTCACACTTGTGTTGGTGCAGGAAACCACATTTGCACTTGTATTAGTGTGGAAAAAACACGTTTTGCACTTGTGATAGTGTTGAAAAACGACTTTTCGGACTTGTGTTAGTGTTGAAAAACCACTTTTCGCACCTGTGTTAGTGTTGAAAAACCACTTTTCGCACTTGTGTTAGTGTTGAAAAGCCACTTTTCGCACTTGTGTTGGTGCAGGAAACCACTTTTGCACTTGTATTAGTGTGGAAAAAACACTTTTCGCACTTGTGTTAGTGTTGAAAAACCACTTTTCGCACTTGTGTTAGTGTTGAAAAACCACTTTCGCACTTGTGTTAGTGTTGAAAAACCACTTTTCGCACTTGTGTTAGTGTTGAAAAACCACTTTTCGCACTTGTATTAGTGTGGAAAAACCACTTTTCGCACTTGTGTTGGTGCAGGAAACCACCTTTGCACTTGTATTAGTGTGGAAAAAACACTTTTCGCACTTGTGTTAGTGTTGAAAAACCACTTTTCGCACTTGTGTTAGTGTTGAAAAACCACTTTTCGCACTCGTGTTTGTGTTGAAAAACCCCTTTTCGCACTTGTATTATTGTGGAAAAAACACTTTTCGCACTTGTGTTAGTGTTGAAAAACCACTTTTCGCACTTGTGTTGGTGCAGGAAACCACTTTTGCACTTGTATTAGTGTGGAAAAAACACTTTTTGCACTTGTGATAGTGTTGAAAACCCACTTTTCGCACTTGTGTTAGTGTTGAAAAACCACTTTTCGCACTTGTGTTGTTGCAGTAAACCACTTTTGCACTTGTATTAGTGTGGAAAAACCACTTTTTGCACTTGTGATAGTGTTGAAAAACCACTTTTCGCACTTGTGATAGTGTTGAAAAACCACTTTTCGCACTTGTGTTAGTGTTGAAAAACCACTTTTCGCACTTGTGTTAGTGTTGAAAAACCACTTTTCGCACTTGTGTTGGTGCAGGAAACCACTTTTGCACTTGCATTAGTGTGGAAAAAACACTTTTTGCACTTGTGATAGTGTTGAAAAACTACTTTCCGCACTTGTGTTAGTGTTGAAAAACCACTTTTCGCACTTGTGTTGGTGCAGGAAACCACTTTTGCACTTGTATTAGTGTGGAAAAACCACTTTTCGCACTTGTGATAGTGTTGAAAAACCACTTTTCGCACTTGTGTTAGTGTTGAAAAACCACTTTTTGCACTTGTGTTAGTGTTGAAAAACCACTTTTCGCACTTGTGTTAGTTTTGAAAAACCACTTTTCGCACTTGTGTTAGTGCAGGAAACCACTTTTGCACTTGTATTAGTGTGGAAAAAACACTTTTTGCACTTGTGATAGTGTTGAAAAACCACTTTTCGCACTTGTGTTAGTGTTGAAAAACCACTTTTCGCACGTGTGTTAGTGTTGAAAAACCACTTTTCGCACTTGTGTTGGTGCAGGAAACCACTTTTGCACTTGTATTAGTGTGGAAAAACCACTTTTCGCACTTGTGTTAGTGTTGAAAAACCACTTTTCGCACTTGTGTTAGTGTTGAAAAACTACTTTTCACACCTGTGTTGGTGCAGGAAACCACTTTTCGCACTTGTGTTGGTGCAGGAAACCACTTTTGCACTTGTATTAGTGTGGAAAAAACACTTTTTGCACTTGTGATAGTGTTGAAAAACGACTTTTCGCACTTGTGTTAGTGTTGAAAAACCACATTTCGCACTTGTGTTGGTGCGGGAAACCACTTTTGCACTTGTATTAGTATGGAAAAAACACTTTTCACACTTGTGTTAGTGTTGAAAAACCACTTTTCGCACTTGTGTTAGTGTTGAAAAACCACTTTTCGCACTTGTGTTAGTGTGGAAAAAACACTTTTCGCACTTGTGATACTGTTGAAAAACCAATTTTCGCACTTGTGTTAGTGTTGAAAAACCACTTTTTGCACTTGTGTTGGTGCAGGAAACCACTTTTGCACTTGTATTAGTGTGGAAAAAACACTTTTCGCACCTGTCTTAGTGTTGAAAAACCACTTTTCGCACTTGTGTTAGTGTTGAAAAACCACTTTTCGCACTTGTGATAGTGTTGAAAAACCACTTTTCGCACTTGTGTTGGTGCAGGAAACCACTTTTGCACTTGTATTAGTGTGGAAAAAACACTTTTCGCACTTGTGTTAGTGTTGAAAAACCACTTTTCGCACTTGTGTTAGTGTTGAAAAACCACTTTTCGCACTTGTGTTAGTGTTGAAAAACCACTTTTCGCACTTGTGTTAGTGTTGAAAAATCCACTTTTCGCACGTGTGTTTGTGCAGGAAACCACTTTTGCACTTGTATTAGTGTGGAAAAAACACTTTTTGCACTTGTGATAGTGTTGAAAAACCACTTTTCGCACTTGTGTTAGTGTTGAAAAACCACTTTTCGCACTTGTGTTAGTGTTGAAAAACCACTTTTCGCACTTGTGTTAGTGTTGAAAAACCACTTTTCGCACTTGTGTTGGTGCAGGATTCCACATTTGCACTTGTATTTGTGTGGAAAAAACACTTTTCGCACTTGTGTTAGTGTTGAAAAACCACTTTTCGCACTTGTGTTAGTGTTGAAAAACCACTTTTCGCACTTGTGTTGGTGCAGGAAACCACTTTTGCACTTGTATTAGTGTGGAAAAAACACTTTTTGCACTTGTGATAGTGTTGAAAAACCACTTTTCGCACTTGTGTTAGTGTTGAAAAACCACTTTTCGCACTTGTGTTGGTGCAGGAAACCACTTTTCCACTTGTATTAGTGTGGAAAAACCACTTTTCGCCCTTGTGTTAGTGTTGAAAAACCACTTTTCGCACTTGTGTTAGTGTTGAAAAACCACTTTTCACACTTGTGTTGGTGCAGGAAACCACATTTGCACTTGTATTAGTGTGGAAAAAACACGTTTTGCACTTGTGATAGTGTTGAAAAACGACTTTTCGCACTTGTGTTAGTGTTGAAAAACCACTTTTCGCACCTGTGTTAGTGTTGAAAAACCACTTTTCGCACTTGTGTTAGTGTTGAAAAGCCACTTTTCGCACTTGTGTTGGTGCAGGAAACCACTTTTGCACTTGTATTAGTGTGGAAAAAACACTTTTCGCACTTGTGTTAGTGTTGAAAAACCACTTTTCGCACTTGTGTTAGTGTTGAAAAACCACTTTTCGCACTTGTATTAGTGTGGAAAAACCACTTTTCGCACTTGTGTTGGTGCAGGAAACCACCTTTGCACTTGTATTAGTGTGGAAAAAACACTTTTCGCACTTGTGTTAGTGTTGAAAAACCACTTTTCGCACTTGTGTTAGTGTTGAAAAACCACTTTTCGCACTTGTGTTTGTGTTGAAAAACCCCTTTTCGCACTTGTATTAGTGTGGAAAAAACACTTTTCGCACTTGTGTTAGTGTTGAAAAACCACTTTTCGCACTTGTGTTGGTGCAGGAAACCACTTTTGCACTTGTATTAGTGTGGAAAAAACACTTTTTGCACTTGTGATAGTGTTGAAAACCCACTTTTCGCACTTGTGTTAGTGTTGAAAAACCACTTTTCGCACTTGTGTTGTTACAGTAAACCACTTTTGCACTTGTATTAGTGTGGAAAAACCACTTTTTGCACTTGTGATAGTGTTGAAAAACCACTTTTCGCACTTGTGTTACTGTTGAAAAACCACTTTTCGCACTTGTGTTAGTGTTGAAAAACCACATTTCGCACTTGTGTTAGTGTTGAAAAACCACTTTTCGCACTTGTGTTGGTGCAGGAAACCACTTTTGCACTTGCATTAGTGTGGAAAAAACACTTTTTGCACTTGTGATAGTGTTGAAAAACCACTTTTCGCACTTGTGTTAGTGTTGAAAAACCACTTTTCGCACTTGTGTTGGTGCAGGAAACCACTTTTGCACTTGTATTAGTGTGGAAAAACCACTTTTCGCACTTGTGATAGTGTTGAAAAACCACTTTTCGCACTTGTGTTAGTGTTGAAAAACCACTTTTCGCACTTGTGTTAGTGTTGAAAAACCACTTTTCGCACTTGTGTTAGTGTTGAAAAACCACTTTTCGCAATTGTGTTAGTGCAGGAAACCACTTTTGCACTTGTATTAGTGTGGAAAAAACACTTTTTGCACTTGTGATAGTGTTGAAAAACGACTTTTCGCACTTGTGTTAGTGTTGAAAAACCACATTTCGCACTTGTGTTGGTGCAGGAAACCACTTTTGTACTTGTATTAGTGTGGAAAAACCACTTTTCGCACTTGTGTTAGTGTTGAAAAACCACTTTTCGCACCTGTGTTAGTGTTGAAAAACCACTTTTCGCACGTGTGTTAGTGTTGAAAAACCACTTTTCGCACTTGTGTTGGTGCAGGAAACCACTTTTGCACTTGTATTAGTGTGGAAAAACCACTTTTCGCACTTGTGTTAGTGTTGAAAAAACACTTTTCGCACTTGTGTTAGTGTTGAAAAACCACTTTTCGCACTTGTGTTGGTGCAGGAAACCACTTTTGCACTTGTATTAGTGTGGGAAAACCACTTTTCGCACTTGTGTTAGTGTTGAAAATCCACTTTTCGCACTTGTGTTAGTGTTGAAAAACCACTTTTCGCACTTGTGTTAGTGTTGAAAAACCACTTTTCGCACTTGTGTTGGTGCAGGAAACCACTTTTGCACTTGTATTAGTGTGGTAAAAACACTTTTTGCACTTGTGATAGTGTTGAAAAACCACTTTTCGCACTTGTGTTAGTGCTGAAAAACCACTTTTCGCAATTGTGTTAGTGTGGAAAAAACACTTTTTGCACTTGTGATAGTGTTGAAAAACCACTTTTCGCACTTCTGTTAGTGTTGAAAAACCACTTTTCGCACTTGTGTTGGTGCAGGAAACCACTTTTGCACTTGTATTAGTGTGGAAAAAACACTTTTCGCACTTGTGTTAGTGTTGAAAAACCACTTTTCGCACTTGTGTTAGTGTTGAAAAACCACTTTTCGCACTTGTGTTGGTGCAGGAAACCACTTCTGCGCTTGTATTAGTGTGGAAAAAACACTTTTTGCACTTGTGATCGTGTTGAAAAACCACTTTTCGCACTTGTGTTAGTGTTGAAAAACCACTTTTCGCACTCGTGTTGGTGCAGGAAACCACTTTTCCACTTGTATTAGTGTGGGAATAACCACTTTTCGCACTTGTGTTAGTGTTGAAAAACCACTTTTCACACTTGTGTTGGTGCAGGAAACCACATTTGCACTTGTATTAGTGTGGAAAAAACACGTTTTGCACTTGTGATAGTGTTGAAAAACCACTTTTCGCACTTGTGTTAGTGTTGAAAAACCACTTTTCGCACTTGTGTTAGTGTTGAAAAACCACTTTTCGGACTTGTGTTGGTGCAGGAAACCACTTTTGCACTTGTATTAGTGTGGAAAAAACACTTTTCGCACTTGTGTTAGTGTTGAAAAACCACTTTTCGCACTTGTGTTAGTGTTGAAAAGCCACTTTTCGCACTTGTGTTGGTGCAGGAAACCACTTTTGCACTTGTATTTGTGTGGAAAAACCACTTTTCGCACTTGTGTTAGTGTTGAAAAACCACTTTTCGCACTTGTGCTAGTGTTGAAAAACCACTATTCGCACTTGTGTTTGTGCAGGAAACCACATTTGCACTTGTATTAGTGTGGAAAAAACACTTTTTGCACTTGTGATAGTGTTGAAAAACCACTTTTCGCACTTGTGTTAGTGTTGAAAAACCACTTTTCGCACTTGTGTTGGTGCAGGAAACCACTTTTTGCACTTGTATTAGTGTGGAAAAACCACTTTTCGCACTTGTGTTAGTGTTGAAAAACCACTTTTCGCACTTGTGTTAGTGTTGAAAAACCACTTTTCGCACGTGTGTTAGTGTTGAAAAACCACTTTTCGCACTTGTGTTGGTGCAGGAAACCACTTTTGCACTTGTATTAGTGTGGAAAAACCACTTTTCGCACTTGTGGCAGTGTTGAAAAACCACTTTTCGCACTAGTGTTAGTGTTGAAAAAACACTTTTCGCACCTGTGTTGGTGCAGGAAACCACTTTTGCACTGTATTAGTGTGGAAAAAACACTTTTCGCACTTGTGTTAGTGTTTAAAAACCACTTTTCGCACTTGTGTTAGTGTTGAAAAACCACTTTTTGCACTTGTGTTGGTGCAGGAAACCACTTTTGCACTTGTATTAGTGTGGAAAAAACACTTTTTGCACTTGTGATAGTGTTGAAAAACCACTTTTCGCACTTGTGTTAGTGTTGAAAAACCACTTTTCGCACTTGTGTTAGTGTTGAAAAACCACTTTTCGCACTTGTGTTGGTGAAGGAAACCACTTTTGCACTTGTATTTGTGTGGAAAAAACACTTTTCGCACTTGTGTTAGTGTTGAAAAACCACTTTTCGCACTTGTGTTGGTGCAGGAAACCACTTTTGCACTTGTATTAGTGTGGAAAAAACACTTTTTGCACTTGTGATAGTGTTGAAAAACCACTTTTCGCACTTGTGTTAGTGTTGAAAAACGACTTTTCGCACTTGTGTTGGTGCAGGAAACCACTTTTGCACTTGTATTAGTGTGGAAAAACCACTTTTCGCACTTGTGTTAGTGTTGAAAAACCACTTTTCGCACTTGTGTTAGTGTTGACAAACCACTTTTCGCACTTGTGTTAGTGTTGAAAAACCACTTTTCGCACTTGTGTTAGTGTTGAAAAACCACTTTTCGCACTTGTGTTGGTGCAGGATTCCACATTTGCACTTGTATTAGTGTGGAAAAAACACTTTTCGCACTTGTGTTAGTGTTGAAAAACCACTTTTCGCACTTGTGTTAGTGTTGAAAAACCACTTTTCGCACTTGTGTTGGTGCAGGAAACCACTTTTGCACTTGTATTAGTGTGGAAAAAACACTTTTTGCACTTGTGATAGTGTTGAAAAACCACTTTTCGCACTTGTGTTAGTGTTGAAAAACCACTTTTCGCACTTGTGTTGGTGCAGGAAACCACTTTTCCATTTGTATTAGTGTGGAAAAACCACTTTTCGCCCTTGTGTTAGTGTTGAAAAACCACTTTTCGCACTTGTGTTAGTGTTGAAAAACCACTTTTCACACTTGTGTTGGTGCAGGAAACCACATTTGCACTTGTATTAGTGTGGAAAAAACACGTTTTGCACTTGTGATAGTGTTGAAAAACGACTTTTCGGACTTGTGTTAGTGTTGAAAAACCACTTTTCGCACCTGTGTTAGTGTTGAAAAACCACTTTTCGCACTTGTGTTAGTGTTGAAAAGCCACTTTTCGCACTTGTGTTGGTGCAGGAAACCACTTTTGCACTTGTATTAGTGTGGAAAAAACACTTTTCGCACTTGTGTTAGTGTTGAAAAACCACTTTTCGCACTTGTGTTAGTGTTGAAAAACCACTTTCGCACTTGTGTTAGTGTTGAAAAACCACTTTTCGCACTTGTGTTAGTGTTGAAAAACCACTTTTCGCACTTGTGTTGGTGCAGGAAACCACTTTTGCACTTGTATTAGTGTGGAAAAAACACTTTTCGCACTTGTGTTAGTGTTGAAAAACCACTTTTCGCACTTGTGTTAGAGTTGAAAAAACACTTTTCGCACTTGTGTTAGTGTTGAAAAACCACTTTTCGCACTTGTGTTTGTGTTGAAAAACCACTTTTCGCACTTGTATTAGTGTGGAAAAACCACTTTTCGCACTTGTGTTAGTGTTGAAAAACCACTTTTCGCACTCGTGTTTGTGTTGAAAAACCCCTTTTCGCACTTGTATTAGTGTGGAAAAAACACTTTTCGCACTTGTGTTGGTGCAGGAAACCACTTTTGCACTTGTATTAGTGTGGAAAAACCACTTTTCGCACTTGTGATAGTGTTGAAAAACCACTTTTCGCACTTGTGTTAGTGTTGAAAAACCACTTTTTGCACTTGTGTTAGTGTTGAAAAACCACTTTTCGCACTTGTGTTAGTTTTGAAAAACCACTTTTCGCACTTGTGTTAGTGCAGGAAACCACTTTTGCACTTGTATTAGTGTGGAAAAAACACTTTTTGCACTTGTGATAGTGTTGAAAAACCACTTTTCGCACTTGTGTTAGTGTTGAAAAACCACTTTTCGCACGTGTGTTAGTGTTGAAAAACCACTTTTCGCACTTGTGTTGGTGCAGGAAACCACTTTTGCACTTGTATTAGTGTGGAAAAACCACTTTTCGCACTTGTGTTAGTGTTGAAAAACCACTTTTCGCACTTGTGTTAGTGTTGAAAAACTACTTTTCACACCTGTGTTGGTGCAGGAAACCACTTTTCGCACTTGTGTTGGTGCAGGAAACCACTTTTGCACTTGTATTAGTGTGGAAAAAACACTTTTTGCACTTGTGATAGTGTTGAAAAACGACTTTTCGCACTTGTGTTAGTGTTGAAAAACCACTTTTCGCACTTGTGTTGGTGCAGGAAACCACTTTTGCACTTGTATTAGTATGGAAAAAACACTTTTCACACTTGTGTTAGTGTTGAAAAACCACTTTTCGCACTTGTGTTAGTGTTGAAAAACCACTTTTCGCACTTGTGTTAGTGTGGAAAAAACACTTTTCGCACTTGTGATACTGTTGAAAAACCAATTTTCGCACTTGTGTTAGTGTTGAAAAACCACTTTTTGCACTTGTGTTGGTGCAGGAAACCACTTTTGCACTTGTATTAGTGTGGAAAAAACACTTTTCGCACCTGTCTTAGTGTTGAAAAACCACTTTTCGCACTTGTGTTAGTGTTGAAAAACCACTTTTCGCACTTGTGATAGTGTTGAAAAACCACTTTTCGCACTTGTGTTGGTGCAGGAAACCACTTTTGCACTTGTATTAGTGTGGAAAAAACACTTTTCGCACTTGTGTTAGTGTTGAAAAACCACTTTTCGCACTTGTGTTAGTGTTGAAAAACCACTTTTCGCACTTGTGTTAGTGTTGAAAAACCACTTTTCGCACTTGTGTTAGTGTTGAAAAATCCACTTTTCGCACGTGTGTTTGTGCAGGAAACCACTTTTGCACTTGTATTAGTGTGGAAAAAACACTTTTTGCACTTGTGATAGTGTTGAAAAACCACTTTTCGCACTTGTGTTAGTGTTGAAAAACCACTTTTCGCACTTGTGTTAGTGTTGAAAAACCACTTTTCGCACTTGTGTTAGTGTTGAAAAACCACTTTTCGCACTTGTGTTGGTGCAGGATTCCACATTTGCACTTGTATTTGTGTGGAAAAAACACTTTTCGCACTTGTGTTAGTGTTGAAAAACCACTTTTCGCACTTGTGTTAGTGTTGAAAAACCACTTTTCGCACTTGTGTTGGTGCAGGAAACCACTTTTGCACTTGTATTAGTGTGGAAAAAACACTTTTTGCACTTGTGATAGTGTTGAAAAACCACTTTTCGCACTTGTGTTAGTGTTGAAAAACCACTTTTCGCACTTGTGTTGGTGCAGGAAACCACTTTTCCACTTGTATTAGTGTGGAAAAACCACTTTTCGCCCTTGTGTTAGTGTTGAAAAACCACTTTTCGCACCTGTGTTAGTGTTGAAAAACCACTTTTCGCACTTGTGTTAGTGTTGAAAAGCCACTTTTCGCACTTGTGTTGGTGCAGGAAACCACTTTTGCACTTGTATTAGTGTGGAAAAAACACTTTTCGCACTTGTGTTAGTGTTGAAAAACCACTTTTCGCACTTGTGTTAGTGTTGAAAAACCACTTTTCGCACTTGTATTAGTGTGGAAAAACCACTTTTCGCACTTGTGTTGGTGCAGGAAACCACCTTTGCACTTGTATTAGTGTGGAAAAAACACTTTTCGCACTTGTGTTAGTGTTGAAAAACCACTTTTCGCACTTGTGTTAGTGTTGAAAAACCACTTTTCGCACTTGTGTTTGTGTTGAAAAACCCCTTTTCGCACTTGTATTAGTGTGGAAAAAACACTTTTCGCACTTGTGTTAGTGTTGAAAAACCACTTTTCGCACTTGTGTTGGTGCAGGAAACCACTTTTGCACTTGTATTAGTGTGGAAAAAACACTTTTTGCACTTGTGATAGTGTTGAAAACCCACTTTTCGCACTTGTGTTAGTGTTGAAAAACCACTTTTCGCACTTGTGTTGTTACAGTAAACCACTTTTGCACTTGTATTAGTGTGGAAAAACCACTTTTTGCACTTGTGATAGTGTTGAAAAACCACTTTTCGCACTTGTGTTACTGTTGAAAAACCACTTTTCGCACTTGTGTTAGTGTTGAAAAACCACATTTCGCACTTGTGTTAGTGTTGAAAAACCACTTTTCGCACTTGTGTTGTTGCAGGAAACCACTTTTGCACTTGCATTAGTGTGGAAAAAACACTTTTTGCACTTGTGATAGTGTTGAAAAACCACTTTTCGCACTTGTGTTAGTGTTGAAAAACCACTTTTCGCACTTGTGTTGGTGCAGGAAACCACTTTTGCACTTGTATTAGTGTGGAAAAACCACTTTTCGCACTTGTGATAGTGTTGAAAAACCACTTTTCGCACTTGTGTTAGTGTTGAAAAACCACTTTTCGCACTTGTGTTAGTGTTGAAAAACCACTTTTCGCACTTGTGTTAGTGTTGAAAAACCACTTTTCGCAATTGTGTTAGTGCAGGAAACCACTTTTGCACTTGTATTAGTGTGGAAAAAACACTTTTTGCACTTGTGATAGTGTTGAAAAACGACTTTTCGCACTTGTGTTAGTGTTGAAAAACCACATTTCGCACTTGTGTTGGTGCAGGAAACCACTTTTGTACTTGTATTAGTGTGGAAAAACCACTTTTCGCACTTGTGTTAGTGTTGAAAAACCACTTTTCGCACCTGTGTTAGTGTTGAAAAACCACTTTTCGCACGTGTGTTAGTGTTGAAAAACCACTTTTCGCACTTGTGTTGGTGCAGGAAACCACTTTTGCACTTGTATTAGTGTGGAAAAACCACTTTTCGCACTTGTGTTAGTGTTGAAAAAACACTTTTCGCACTTGTGTTAGTGTTGAAAAACCACTTTTCGCACTTGTGTTGGTGCAGGAAACCACTTTTGCACTTGTATTAGTGTGGAAAAACCACTTTTCGCACTTGTGTTAGTGTTGAAAATCCACTTTTCGCACTTGTGTTAGTGTTGAAAAACCACTTTTCGCACTTGTGTTAGTGTTGAAAAACCACTTTTCGCACTTGTGTTGGTGCAGGAAACCACTTTTGCACTTGTATTAGTGTGGTAAAAACACTTTTTGCACTTGTGATAGTGTTGAAAAACCACTTTTCGCACTTGTGTTAGTGCTGAAAAACCACTTTTCGCAATTGTGTTAGTGTGGAAAAAACACTTTTTGCACTTGTGATAGTGTTGAAAAACCACTTTTCGCACTTCTGTTAGTGTTGAAAAACCACTTTTCGCACTTGTGTTGGTGCAGGAAACCACTTTTGCACTTGTATTAGTGTGGAAAAAACACTTTTCGCACTTGTGTTAGTGTTGAAAAACCACTTTTCGCACTTGTGTTAGTGTTGAAAAACCACTTTTCGCACTTGTGTTGGTGCAGGAAACCACTTCTGCGCTTGTATTAGTGTGGAAAAAACACTTTTTGCACTTGTGATCGTGTTGAAAAACCACTTTTCGCACTTGTGTTAGTGTTGAAAAACCACTTTTCGCACTCGTGTTGGTGCAGGAAACCACTTTTCCACTTGTATTAGTGTGGGAATAACCACTTTTCGCACTTGTGTTAGTGTTGAAAAACCACTTTTCACACTTGTGTTGGTGCAGGAAACCACATTTGCACTTGTATTAGTGTGGAAAAAACACGTTTTGCACTTGTGATAGTGTTGAAAAACCACTTTTCGCACTTGTGTTAGTGTTGAAAAACCACTTTTCGCACTTGTGTTAGTGTTGAAAAACCACTTTTCGGACTTGTGTTGGTGCAGGAAACCACTTTTGCACTTGTATTAGTGTGGAAAAAACACTTTTCGCACTTGTGTTAGTGTTGAAAAACCACTTTTCGCACTTGTGTTAGTGTTGAAAAGCCACTTTTCGCACTT
Source organism: Myxine glutinosa (assembly GCF_964187855.1). Lineage (NCBI taxonomy): Eukaryota > Metazoa > Chordata > Myxini > Myxiniformes > Myxinidae > Myxine > Myxine glutinosa. The sequence goes on from NW_027618728.1 coordinate 14,735, forward strand.
GTGTTGGTGCAGGAAACCACTTTTGCACTTGTATTAGTGTGGAAAAACCACTTTTCGCACTTGTGTTAGTGTTGAAAAACCACTTTTCGCACTTGTGCTAGTGTTGAAAAACCACTATTCGCACTTGTGTTTGTGCAGGAAACCACATTTGCACTTGTATTAGTGTGGAAAAAACACTTTTTGCACTTGTGATAGTGTTGAAAAACCACTTTTCGCACTTGTGTTAGTGTTGAAAAACCACTTTTCGCACTTGTGTTGGTGCAGGAAACCACTTTTTGCACTTGTATTAGTGTGGAAAAACCACTTTTCGCACTTGTGTTAGTGTTGAAAAACCACTTTTCGCACTTGTGTTAGTGTTGAAAAACCACTTTTCGCACGTGTGTTAGTGTTGAAAAACCACTTTTCGCACTTGTGTTGGTGCAGGAAACCACTTTTGCACTTGTATTAGTGTGGAAAAACCACTTTTCGCACTTGTGGCAGTGTTGAAAAACCACTTTTCGCACTTGTGTTAGTGTTGAAAAAACACTTTTCGCACCTGTGTTGGTGCAGGAAACCACTTTTGCACTGTATTAGTGTGGAAAAAACACTTTTCGCACTTGTGTTAGTGTTTAAAAACCACTTTTCGCACTTGTGTTAGTGTTGAAAAACCACTTTTTGCACTTGTGTTGGTGCAGGAAACCACTTTTGCACTTGTATTAGTGTGGAAAAAACACTTTTTGCACTTGTGATAGTGTTGAAAAACCACTTTTCGCACTTGTGTTAGTGTTGAAAAACCACTTTTCGCACTTGTGTTAGTGTTGAAAAACCACTTTTCGCACTTGTGTTGGTGAAGGAAACCACTTTTGCACTTGTATTTGTGTGGAAAAAACACTTTTCGCACTTGTGTTAGTGTTGAAAAACCACTTTTCGCACTTGTGTTGGTGCAGGAAACCACTTTTGCACTTGTATTAGTGTGGAAAAAACACTTTTTGCACTTGTGATAGTGTTGAAAAACCACTTTTCGCACTTGTGTTAGTGTTGAAAAACGACTTTTCGCACTTGTGTTGGTGCAGGAAACCACTTTTGCACTTGTATTAGTGTGGAAAAACCACTTTTCGCACTTGTGTTAGTGTTGAAAAACGACTTTTCGCACTTGTGTTAGTGTTGACAAACCACTTTTCGCACTTGTGTTAGTGTTGAAAAACCACTTTTCGCACTTGTGTTAGTGTTGAAAAACCACTTTTCGCACTTGTGTTGGTGCAGGATTCCACATTTGCACTTGTATTAGTGTGGAAAAAACACTTTTCGCACTTGTGTTAGTGTTGAAAAACCACTTTTCGCACTCGTGTTAGTGTTGAAAAACCACTTTTCGCACTTGTGTTGGTGCAGGAAACCACTTTTGCACTTGTATTAGTGTGGAAAAAACACTTTTTGCACTTGTGATAGTGTTGAAAAACCACTTTTCGCACTTGTGTTAGTGTTGAAAAACCACTTTTCGCACTTGTGTTGGTGCAGGAAACCACTTTTCCATTTGTATTAGTGTGGAAAAACCACTTTTCGCCCTTGTGTTAGTGTTGAAAAACCACTTTTCGCACTTGTGTTAGTGTTGAAAAACCACTTTTCACACTTGTGTTGGTGCAGGAAACCACATTTGCACTTGTATTAGTGTGGAAAAAACACGTTTTGCACTTGTGATAGTGTTGAAAAACGACTTTTCGGACTTGTGTTAGTGTTGAAAAACCACTTTTCGCACCTGTGTTAGTGTTGAAAAACCACTTTTCGCACTTGTGTTAGTGTTGAAAAGCCACTTTTCGCACTTGTGTTGGTGCAGGAAACCACTTTTGCACTTGTATTAGTGTGGAAAAAACACTTTTCGCACTTGTGTTAGTGTTGAAAAACCACTTTTCGCACTTGTGTTAGTGTTGAAAAACCACTTTCGCACTTGTGTTAGTGTTGAAAAACCACTTTTCGCACTTGTGTTAGTGTTGAAAAACCACTTTTCGCACTTGTGTTGGTGCAGGAAACCACTTTTGCACTTGTATTAGTGTGGAAAAAACACTTTTCGCACTTGTGTTAGTGTTGAAAAACCACTTTTCGCACTTGTGTTAGAGTTGAAAAAACACTTTTCGCACTTGTGTTAGTGTTGAAAAACCACTTTTCGCACTTGTGTTTGTGTTGAAAAACCACTTTTCGCACTTGTATTAGTGTGGAAAAACCACTTTTCGCACTTGTGTTTGTGTTGAAAAACCACTTTTCGCACTTGTATTAGTGTGGAAAAACCACTTTTCGCACTTGTGTTGGTGCAGGAAACCACCTTTGCACTTGTATTAGTGTGGAAAAAACACTTTTCGCACTTGTGTTAGTGTTGAAAAACCACTTTTCGCACTTGTGTTAGTGTTGAAAAACCACTTTTCGCACTCGTGTTTGTGTTGAAAAACCCCTTTTCGCACTTGTATTAGTGTGGAAAAAACACTTTTCGCACTTGTGTTAGTGTTGAAAAACCACTTTTCGCACTTGTGTTGGTGCAGGAAACCACTTTTGCACTTGTATTAGTGTGGAAAAAACACTTTTTGCACTTGTGATAGTGTTGAAAACCCACTTTTCGCACTTGTGTTAGTGTTGAAAAACCACTTTTCGCACTTGTGTTGTTGCAGTAAACCACTTTTGCACTTGTATTAGTGTGGAAAAACCACTTTTTGCACTTGTGATAGTGTTGAAAAACCACTTTTCGCACTTGTGATAGTGTTGAAAAACCACTTTTCGCACTTGTGTTAGTGTTGAAAAACCACTTTTCGCACTTGTGTTAGTGTTGAAAAACCACTTTTCGCACTTGTGTTGGTGCAGGAAACCACTTTTGCACTTGCATTAGTGTGGAAAAAACACTTTTTGCACTTGTGATAGTGTTGAAAAACTACTTTCCGCACTTGTGTTAGTGTTGAAAAACCACTTTTCGCACTTGTGTTGGTGCAGGAAACCACTTTTGCACTTGTATTAGTGTGGAAAAACCACTTTTCGCACTTGTGATAGTGTTGAAAAACCACTTTTCGCACTTGTGTTAGTGTTGAAAAACCACTTTTTGCACTTGTGTTAGTGTTGAAAAACCACTTTTCGCACTTGTGTTAGTTTTGAAAAACCACTTTTCGCACTTGTGTTAGTGCAGGAAACCACTTTTGCACTTGTATTAGTGTGGAAAAAACACTTTTTGCACTTGTGATAGTGTTGAAAAACCACTTTTCGCACTTGTGTTAGTGTTGAAAAACCACTTTTCGCACGTGTGTTAGTGTTGAAAAACCACTTTTCGCACTTGTGTTGGTGCAGGAAACCACTTTTGCACTTGTATTAGTGTGGAAAAACCACTTTTCGCACTTGTGTTAGTGTTGAAAAACCACTTTTCGCACTTGTGTTAGTGTTGAAAAACTACTTTTCACACCTGTGTTGGTGCAGGAAACCACTTTTCGCACTTGTGTTGGTGCAGGAAACCACTTTTGCACTTGTATTAGTGTGGAAAAAACACTTTTTGCACTTGTGATAGTGTTGAAAAACGACTTTTCGCACTTGTGTTAGTGTTGAAAAACCACTTTTCGCACTTGTGTTGGTGCAGGAAACCACTTTTGCACTTGTATTAGTATGGAAAAAACACTTTTCACACTTGTGTTAGTGTTGAAAAACCACTTTTCGCACTTGTGTTAGTGTTGAAAAACCACTTTTCGCACTTGTGTTAGTGTGGAAAAAACACTTTTCGCACTTGTGATACTGTTGAAAAACCAATTTTCGCACTTGTGTTAGTGTTGAAAAACCACTTTTTGCACTTGTGTTGGTGCAGGAAACCACTTTTGCACTTGTATTAGTGTGGAAAAAACACTTTTCGCACCTGTCTTAGTGTTGAAAAACCACTTTTCGCACTTGTGTTAGTGTTGAAAAACCACTTTTCGCACTTGTGATAGTGTTGAAAAACCACTTTTCGCACTTGTGTTGGTGCAGGAAACCACTTTTGCACTTGTATTAGTGTGGAAAAAACACTTTTCGCACTTGTGTTAGTGTTGAAAAACCACTTTTCGCACTTGTGTTAGTGTTGAAAAACCACTTTTCGCACTTGTGTTAGTGTTGAAAAACCACTTTTCGCACTTGTGTTAGTGTTGAAAAATCCACTTTTCGCACGTGTGTTTGTGCAGGAAACCACTTTTGCACTTGTATTAGTGTGGAAAAAACACTTTTTGCACTTGTGATAGTGTTGAAAAACCACTTTTCGCACTTGTGTTAGTGTTGAAAAACCACTTTTCGCACTTGTGTTAGTGTTGAAAAACCACTTTTCGCACTTGTGTTAGTGTTGAAAAACCACTTTTCGCACTTGTGTTGGTGCAGGATTCCACATTTGCACTTGTATTTGTGTGGAAAAAACACTTTTCGCACTTGTGTTAGTGTTGAAAAACCACTTTTCGCACTTGTGTTAGTGTTGAAAAACCACTTTTCGCACTTGTGTTGGTGCAGGAAACCACTTTTGCACTTGTATTAGTGTGGAAAAAACACTTTTTGCACTTGTGATAGTGTTGAAAAACCACTTTTCGCACTTGTGTTAGTGTTGAAAAACCACTTTTCGCACTTGTGTTGGTGCAGGAAACCACTTTTCCACTTGTATTAGTGTGGAAAAACCACTTTTCGCCCTTGTGTTAGTGTTGAAAAACCACTTTTCGCACTTGTGTTAGTGTTGAAAAACCACTTTTCACACTTGTGTTGGTGCAGGAAACCACATTTGCACTTGTATTAGTGTGGAAAAAACACGTTTTGCACTTGTGATAGTGTTGAAAAACGACTTTTCGCACTTGTGTTAGTGTTGAAAAACCACTTTTCGCACCTGTGTTAGTGTTGAAAAACCACTTTTCGCACTTGTGTTAGTGTTGAAAAGCCACTTTTCGCACTTGTGTTGGTGCAGGAAACCACTTTTGCACTTGTATTAGTGTGGAAAAAACACTTTTCGCACTTGTGTTAGTGTTGAAAAACCACTTTTCGCACTTGTGTTAGTGTTGAAAAACCACTTTCGCACTTGTGTTAGTGTTGAAAAACCACTTTTCGCACTTGTGTTAGTGTTGAAAAACCACTTTTCGCACTTGTGTTGGTGCAGGAAACCACTTTTGCACTTGTATTAGTGTGGAAAAAACACTTTTCGCACTTGTGTTAGTGTTGAAAAACCACTTTTCGCACTTGTGTTAGTGTTGAAAAAACACTTTTCGCACTTGTGTTAGTGTTGAAAAACCACTTTTCGCACTTGTGTTTGTGTTGAAAAACCACTTTTCGCACTTGTATTAGTGTGGAAAAACCACTTTTCGCACTTGTGTTTGTGTTGAAAAACACTTTTCGCACTTGTATTAGTGTGGAAAAACCACTTTTCGCACTTGTGTTGTGCAGGAAACCACCTTTGCACTTGTATTAGTGTGGAAAAAACACTTTTCGCACTTGTGTTAGTGTTGAAAAACCACTTTTCGCACTTGTGTTAGTGTTGAAAAACCACTTTTCGCACTCGTGTTTGTGTTGAAAAACCCCTTTTCGCACTTGTATTAGTGTGGAAAAAAACACTTTTCGCACTTGTGTTAGTGTTGAAAAACCACTTTTCGCACTTGTGTTGGTGCAGGAAACCACTTTTGCACTTGTATTAGTGTGGAAAAAACACTTTTTGCACTTGTGATATTGTTGAAAACCCACTTTTCGCACTTGTGTTAGTGTTGAAAAACCACTTTTCGCACTTGTGTTGTTGCAGTAAACCACTTTTGCACTTGTATTAGTGTGGAAAAACCACTTTTTGCACTTGTGATAGTGTTGAAAAACCACTTTTCGCACTTGTGTTAGTGTTGAAAAACCACTTTTCGCACTTGTGTTAGTGTTGAAAAACCACTTTTCGCACTTGTGTTAGTGTTGAAAAACCACTTTTCGCACTTGTGTTGGTGCAGGGAAACCACTTTTGCACTTGCATTAGTGTGGAAAAAACACTTTTTGCACTTGTGATAGTGTTGAAAAACCACTTTCCGCACTTGTGTTAGTGTTGAAAAACCACTTTTCGCACTTGTGTTGGTGCAGGAAACCACTTTTGCACTTGTATTAGTGTGGAAAAACCACTTTTCGCACTTGTGATAGTGTTGAAAAACCACTTTTCGCACTTGTGTTAGTGTTGAAAAACCACTTTTTGCACTTGTGTTAGTGTTGAAAAACCACTTTTCGCACTTGTGTTAGTTTTGAAAAACCACTTTTCGCACTTGTGTTAGTGCAGGAAACCACTTTTGCACTTGTATTAGTGTGGAAAAAACACTTTTTGCACTTGTGATAGTGTTGAAAAACCACTTTTCGCACTTGTGTTAGTGTTGAAAAACCACATTTCGCACTTGTGTTGGTGCAGGAAACCACTTTTGCACTTGTATTAGTGTGGAAAAACCACTTTTCGCACTTGTGTTAGTGTTGAAAAACCACTTTTCGCACTTGTGTTAGTGTTGAAAAACCACTTTTCGCACGTGTGTTAGTGTTGAAAAACCACTTTTCGCACTTGTGTTGGTGCAGGAAACCACTTTTGCACTTGTATTAGTGTGGAAAAACCACTTTTCGCACTTGTGTTAGTGTTGAAAAACCACTTTTCGCACTTGTGTTAGTGTTGAAAAACCACTTTTCACACCTGTGTTGGTGCAGGAAACCACTTTTCGCACTTGTGTTGGTGCAGGAAACCACTTTTGCACTTGTATTAGTGTGGAAAAAACACTTTTTGCACTTGTGATAGTGTTGAAAAACGACTTTTCGCACTTGTGTTAGTGTTGAAAAACCACTTTTCGCACTTGTGTTGGTGCAGGAAACCACTTTTGCACTTGTATTAGTATGGAAAAAACACTTTTCACACTTGTGTTAGTGTTGAAAAACCACTTTTCGCACTTGTGTTAGTGTTGAAAATCCACTTTACGCACTTGTGTTAGTGTGGAAAAAACACTTTTCGCACTTGTGATACTGTTGAAAAACCAATTGTCGCACTTGTGTTAGTGTTGAAAAACCACTTTTTGCACTTGTGTTGGTGCAGGAAACCACTTTTGCACTTGTATTAGTGTGGAAAAAACACTTTTCGCACCTGTCTTAGTGTTGAAAAACCACTTTTCGCACTTGTGTTAGTGTTGAAAAACCACTTTTCGCACTTGTGATAGTGTTGAAAAACCACTTTTCGCACTTGTGTTGGTGCAGGAAACCACTTTTGCACTTGTATTAGTGTGGAAAAAACACTTTTCGCACTTGTGTTAGTGTTGAAAAACCACTTTTCGCACTTGTGTTAGTGTTGAAAAACCACTTTTCGCACTTGTGTTAGTGTTGAAAAACCACTTTTCGCACTTGTGTTAGTGTTGAAAAATCCACATTTCGCACGTGTGTTTGTGCAGGAAACCACTTTTGCACTTGTATTAGTGTGGAGAAAACACTTTTTGCACTTGTGATAGTGTTGAAAAACCACTTTTCGCACTTGTGTTAGTGTTGAAAAACCACTTTTCGCACTTGTGTTAGTGTTGAAAAACCACTTTTCGCACTTGTGATAGTGTTGAAAAACCACTTTTCGCACTTGTGTTAGTGTTGAAAAACCACTTTTCGCACTTGTGTTGGTGCAGGAAACCACTTTTGCACTTGTATTAGTGTGGAAAAAACACTTTTCGCACTTGTGTTAGTGTTGAAAAACCACTTTTCGCACTTGTGTTGGTGCAGGAAACCACTTTTGCACTTGTATAAGTGTGGAAAAAACACTTTTCACACTTGTGTTAGTGTTGAAAAACCACTTTTCGAACTTGTGCTAGTGTTGAAAAACCACTTTTCGCACCTGTGTTGGTGCAGGAAACCACTTTTGCACTTGTATTAGTGTGGAAAAAACACTTTTTGCACTTGTGATAGTGTTGAAAAACCACTTTTCGCACTTGTGTTAGTGTTGAAAAACCACTTTTCGCACTTGTGTTGGTGCAGGAAACCACTTTTGCACTTGTATTAGTGTGGAAAAACCACTTTTCGCACTTGTGTTAGTGTTGAAAAACCACTTTTCGCACTTGTTAGTGTTGAAAAACCACTTTTCGCACTTGTGTTAGTGTTGAAAAACCACTTTTCGCACTTGTGTTGGTGCAGGAAACCACTTTTGCACTTGTATTAGTGTGGAAAAAACACTTTTTGCACTTGTGATAGTGTTGAAAAACCACTTTTCGCACTTGTGTTAGTGTTGAAAAACCACTTTTCGCACTTGTGTTAGTGTTGAAAAACCACTTTTCGCACTTGTGTTGGTGCAGGAAACCACTTTTGCACTTGTATTTGTGTGGAAAAAACACTTTTCGCACTTGTGTTAGTGTTGAAAAACCACTTTTTGCACTTGTATTAGTGTTGAAAAACCACTTTTCGCACTTGTGTTGGTGCAGGAAACCACTTTTGCACTTGTATTAGTGTGGAAAAAACATTTTTTGCACTTGTGATAGTGTTGAAAAACCACTTTTCGCACTTGTGTTAGTGTTGAAAAACGACTTTTCGCACTTGTGTTGGTGCAGGAAACCACTTTTGCACTTGTATTAGTGTGGAAAAACCACTTTTCGCACTTGTGTTAGTGTTTAAAAACCACTTTTCGCACTTGTGTTAGTGTTGAAAAACCACTTTTCGCACTTGTGTTAGTGTTGAAAAACCACTTTTCGCACTTGTGTTAGTGTTGAAAAACCACTTTTCGCACTTGTGTTAGTGTTGAAAAACCACTTTTCGCACTTGTGTTGGTGCAGGAAAACACTTTTGCACTTGCATTAGTGTGGAAAAAACACTTTTTGCACTTGTGATAGTGTTGAAAAACCACTTTTCGCACTTGTGTTAGTGTTGAAAAACCACTTTTCGCACTTGTGTTGGTGCAGGAAACCACTTTTGCACTTGTATTAGTGTGGAAAAACCACTTTTCGCACTTGTGATAGTGTTGAAAAACCACTTTTTGCACTTGTGTTAGTGTTGAAAAACCACTTTCGCACTTGTGTTTGTGTTGAAAAACCACTTTTTGCACTTGTGTTGGTGCAGGAAACCACTTTTGCACTTGTATTAGTGTGGAAAAAACACTTTTCGCACTTGTGTTAGTGTTGAAAAACCACTTTTCGCACTTGTGTTAGTGTTGAAAAACCACTTTCGCACTTGTGTTAGTGTTGAAAAACCACTTTTCGCACTTGTGTTAGTGTTGAAAAACCACTTTTCGCACTTGTGTTGGTGCAGGAAACCACTTTTGCACTTGTATTAGTGTGGAAAAAACACTTTTCGCACTTGTGTTAGTGTTGAAAAACCACTTTTCACACTTGTGTTAGTGTTGAAAAAACACTTTTCGCACTTGTGTTAGTGTTGAAAAACCACTTTTCGCACTTGTGTTTGTGTTGAAAAACCACTTTTCGCACTTGTATTAGTGTGGAAAAACCACTTTTCGCACTTGTGTTGGTGCAGGAAACCACCTTTGCACTTGTATTAGTGTGGAAAAAACACTTTTTGCACTTGTGATAGTGTTGAAAAACCACTTTTCGCACTTGTGTTAGTGTTGAAAAACCACTTTTTGCACTTGTGTTGGTGCAGGAAACCACTTTTCCACTTGTATTAGTGTGGAAAAACCACTTTTCGCACTTGTGTTAGTGTTGAAAAACCACTTTTCGCACTTGTGTTAGTGTTGAAAAACCACTTTTCACACTTGTGTTGGTGCAGGAAACCACATTTGCACTTGTATTAGTGTGGAAAAAACACGTTTTGCACTTGTGATAGTGTTGAAAAACCACTTTTCGCACTTGTGTTAGTGTTGAAAAACCACTTTTCGCACCTGTGTTAGTGTGGAAAAACCACTTTTCGCACTTGTGTTGGTGCAGGAAACCACTTTTGCACTTGTATTAGTGTGGAAAAAACACTTTTTGCACTTGTGATAGTGTTGAAAAACCACTTTTCGCACTTGTGTTAGTGTTGAAAAACCACTTTTCGCACCTGTGTTAGTGTTGAAAAACCACTTTTCGCACTTGTGTTGGTGCAGGAAACCACTTTTGCACTTGTATTAGTGTGGAAAAAACACTTTTCGCACTTGTGTTAGTGTTGAAAAACCACTTTTCGCACTTGTGTTAGTGTTGAAAAGCCACTTTTCGCACTTGTGTTGGTGCAGGAAACCACTTTTGCACTTGTATTAGTGTGGAAAAAACACTTTTCGCACTTGTGTTGGTGCAGGAAACCACTTTTGCACTTGTATTAGTGTGGAAAAAACACTTTTTGCACTTGTGATAGTGTTGAAAAACCACTTTTCGCACTTGTGTTAGTGTTGAAAAACCACTTTTCGCACTTGTGTTGGTGCAGGAAACCACTTTTCCACTTGTATTAGTGTGGAAAAACCACTTTTCGCCCTTGTGTTAGTGTTGAAAAACCACTTTTCGCACTTGTGTTAGTGTTGAAAAACCACTTTTCACACTTGTGTTGGTGCAGGAAACCACATTTGCACTTGTATTAATGTGGAAAAAACACGTTTTGCACTTGTGATAGTGTTGAAAAACGACTTTTCGCACTTGTGTTAGTGTTGAAAAACCACTTTTCGCACCTGTGTTAGTGTTGAAAAACCACTTTTCGCACTTGTGTTAGTGTTGAAAAGCCACTTTTCGCACTTGTGTTGGTGCAGGAAACCACTTTTGCACTTGTATTAGTGTGGAAAAAACACTTTTCGCACTTGTGTTAGTGTTGAAAAACCACTTTTCGCACTTGTGTTAGTGTTGAAAAACCACTTTCGCACTTGTGTTAGTGTTGAAAAACCACTTTTCGCACTTGTGTTAGTGTTGAAAAACCACTTTTCGCACTTGTGTTGGTGCAGGAAACCACTTTTGCACTTGTATTAGTGTGGAAAAAACACTTTTCGCACTTGTGTTAGTGTTGAAAAACCACTTTTCGCACTTGTGTTAGTGTTGAAAAAACACTTTTCGCACTTGTGTTAGTGTTGAAAAACCACTTTTCGCACTTGTGTTTGTGTTGAAAAACCACTTTTCGCACTTGTATTAGTGTGGAAAAACCACTTTTCGCACTTGTGTTTGTGTTGAAAAACCACTTTTCGCACTTGTATTAGTGTGGAAAAACCACTTTTCGCACTTGTGTTGGTGCAGGAAACCACCTTTGCACTTGTATTAGTGTGGAAAAAACACTTTTCGCACTTGTGTTAGTGTTGAAAAACCACTTTTCGCACTTGTGTTAGTGTTGAAAAACCACTTTTCGCACTCGTGTTTGTGTTGAAAAACCCCTTTTCGCACTTGTATTAGTGTGGAAAAAACACTTTTCGCACTTGTGTTAGTGTTGAAAAACCACTTTTCGCACTTGTGTTGGTGCAGGAAACCACTTTTGCACTTGTATTAGTGTGGAAAAAACACTTTTTGCACTTGTGATATTGTTGAAAACCCACTTTTCGCACTTGTGTTAGTGTTGAAAAACCACTTTTCGCACTTGTGTTGTTGCAGTAAACCACTTTTGCACTTGTATTAGTGTGGAAAAACCACTTTTTGCACTTGTGATAGTGTTGAAAAACCACTTTTCGCACTTGTGTTAGTGTTGAAAAACCACTTTTCGCACTTGTGTTAGTGTTGAAAAACCACTTTTCGCACTTGTGTTAGTGTTGAAAAACCACTTTTCGCACTTGTGTTGGTGCAGGAAACCACTTTTGCACTTGCATTAGTGTGGAAAAAACACTTTTTGCACTTGTGATAGTGTTGAAAAACCACTTTCCGCACTTGTGTTAGTGTTGAAAAACCACTTTTCGCACTTGTGTTGGTGCAGGAAACCACTTTTGCACTTGTATTAGTGTGGAAAAACCACTTTTCGCACTTGTGATAGTGTTGAAAAACCACTTTTCGCACTTGTGTTAGTGTTGAAAAACCACTTTTTGCACTTGTGTTAGTGTTGAAAAACCACTTTTCGCACTTGTGTTAGTTTTGAAAAACCACTTTTCGCACTTGTGTTAGTGCAGGAAACCACTTTTGCACTTGTATTAGTGTGGAAAAAACACTTTTTGCACTTGTGATAGTGTTGAAAAACCACTTTTCGCACTTGTGTTAGTGTTGAAAAACCACATTTCGCACTTGTGTTGGTGCAGGAAACCACTTTTGCACTTGTATTAGTGTGGAAAAACCACTTTTCGCACTTGTGTTAGTGTTGAAAAACCACTTTTCGCACTTGTGTTAGTGTTGAAAAACCACTTTTCGCACGTGTGTTAGTGTTGAAAAACCACTTTTCGCACTTGTGTTGGTGCAGGAAACCACTTTTGCACTTGTATTAGTGTGGAAAAACCACTTTTCGCACTTGTGTTAGTGTTGAAAAACCACTTTTCGCACTTGTGTTAGTGTTGAAAAACCACTTTTCACACCTGTGTTGGTGCAGGAAACCACTTTTCGCACTTGTGTTGGTGCAGGAAACCACTTTTGCACTTGTATTAGTGTGGAAAAAACACTTTTTGCACTTGTGATAGTGTTGAAAAACGACTTTTCGCACTTGTGTTAGTGTTGAAAAACCACTTTTCGCACTTGTGTTGGTGCAGGAAACCACTTTTGCACTTGTATTAGTATGGAAAAAACACTTTTCACACTTGTGTTAGTGTTGAAAAACCACTTTTCGCACTTGTGTTAGTGTTGAAAAACCACTTTACGCACTTGTGTTAGTGTGGAAAAAACACTTTTCGCACTTGTGATACTGTTGAAAAACCAATTGTCGCACTTGTGTTAGTGTTGAAAAACCACTTTTTGCACTTGTGTTGGTGCAGGAAACCACTTTTGCACTTGTATTAGTGTGGAAAAAACACTTTTCGCACCTGTCTTAGTGTTGAAAAACCACTTTTCGCACTTGTGTTAGTGTTGAAAAACCACTTTTCGCACTTGTGATAGTGTTGAAAAACCACTTTTCGCACTTGTGTTGGTGCAGGAAACCACTTTTGCACTTGTATTAGTGTGGAAAAAACACTTTTCGCACTTGTGTTAGTGTTGAAAAACCACTTTTCGCACTTGTGTTAGTGTTGAAAAACCACTTTTCGCACTTGTGTTAGTGTTGAAAAACCACTTTTCGCACTTGTGTTAGTGTTGAAAAATCCACTTTTCGCACGTGTGTTTGTGCAGGAAACCACTTTTGCACTTGTATTAGTGTGGAAAAAACACTTTTTGCACTTGTGATAGTGTTGAAAAATCACTTTTCGCACTTGTGTTAGTGTTGAAAAACCACTTTTCGCACTTGTGTTAGTGTTGAAAAACCACTTTTCGCACTTGTGATAGTGTTGAAAAACCACTTTTCGCACTTGTGTTAGTGTTGAAAAACCACTTTTCGCACTTGTGTTGGTGCAGGAAACCACTTTTGCACTTGTATTAGTGTGGAAAAAACACTTTTCGCACTTGTGTTAGTGTTGAAAAACCACTTTTCGCACTTGTGTTGGTGCAGGAAACCACTTTTGCACTTGTATAAGTGTGGAAAAAACACTTTTCACACTTGTGTTAGTGTTGAAAAACCACTTTTCGAACTTGTGCTAGTGTTGAAAAACCACTTTTCGCACCTGTGTTGGTGCAGGAAACCACTTTTGCACTTGTATTAGTGTGGAAAAAACACTTTTTGCACTTGTGATAGTGTTGAAAAACCACTTTTCGCACTTGTGTTAGTGTTGAAAAACCACTTTTCGCACTTGTGTTGGTGCAGGAAACCACTTTTGCACTTGTATTAGTGTGGAAAAACCACTTTTTGCACTTGTGTTAGTGTTGAAAAACCACTTTTCGCACTTGTTAGTGTTGAAAAACCACTTTTCGCACTTGTGTTAGTGTTGAAAAACCACTTTTCGCACTTGTGTTGGTGCAGGAAACCACTTTTGCACTTGTATTAGTGTGGAAAAAACACTTTTTGCACTTGTGATAGTGTTGAAAAACCACTTTTCGCACTTGTGTTAGTGTTGAAAAACCACTTTTCGCACTTGTGTTAGTGTTGAAAAACCACTTTTCGCACTTGTGTTGGTGCAGGAAACCACTTTTGCACTTGTATTTGTGTGGAAAAAAACTTTTCGCACTTGTGTTAGTGTTGAAAAACCACTTTTTGCACTTGTATTAGTGTTGAAAAACCACTTTTCGCACTTGTGTTGGTGCAGGAAACCACTTTTGCACTTGTATTAGTGTGGAAAAAACATTTTTTGCACTTGTGATAGTGTTGAAAAACCACTTTTCGCACTTGTGTTAGTGTTGAAAAACGACTTTTCGCACTTGTGTTGGTGCAGGAAACCACTTTTGCACTTGTATTAGTGTGGAAAAACCACTTTTCGCACTTGTGTTAGTGTTGAAAAACCACTTTTCGCACTTGTGTTAGTGTTGAAAAACCACTTTTCGCACTTGTGTTAGTGTTGAAAAACCACTTTTCGCACTTGTGTTAGTGTTGAAAAATCCACTTTTCGCACGTGTGTTTGTGCAGGAAACCACTTTTGCACTTGTATTAGTGTGGAAAAAACACTTTTTGCACTTGTGATAGTGTTGAAAAACCACTTTTCGCACTTGTGTTAGTGTTGAAAAACCACTTTTCGCACTTGTGTTAGTGTTGAAAAACCACTTTTCGCACTTGTGATAGTGTTGAAAAACCACTTTTCGCACTTGTGTTAGTGTTGAAAAACCACTTTTCGCACTTGTGTTGGTGCAGGAAACCACTTTTGCACTTGTATTAGTGTGGAAAAAACACTTTTCGCACTTGTGTTAGTGTTGAAAAACCACTTTTCGCACTTGTGTTGGTGCAGGAAACCACTTTTGCACTTGTATAAGTGTGGAAAAAACACTTTTCACACTTGTGTTAGTGTTGAAAAACCACTTTTCGAACTTGTGCTAGTGTTGAAAAACCACTTTTCGCACCTGTGTTGGTGCAGGAAACCACTTTTGCACTTGTATTAGTGTGGAAAAAACACTTTTTGCACTTGTGATAGTGTTGAAAAACCACTTTTCGCACTTGTGTTAGTGTTGAAAAACCACTTTTCGCACTTGTGTTGGTGCAGGAAACCACTTTTGCACTTGTATTAGTGTGGAAAAACCACTTTTCGCACTTGTGTTAGTGTTGAAAAACCACTTTTCGCACTTGTTAGTGTTGAAAAACCACTTTTCGCACTTGTGTTAGTGTTGAAAAACCACTTTTCGCACTTGTGTTGGTGCAGGAAACCACTTTTGCACTTGTATTAGTGTGGAAAAAACACTTTTTGCACTTGTGATAGTGTTGAAAAACCACTTTTCGCACTTGTGTTAGTGTTGAAAAACCACTTTTCGCACTTGTGTTAGTGTTGAAAAACCACTTTTCGCACTTGTGTTGGTGCAGGAAACCACTTTTGCACTTGTATTTGTGTGGAAAAAACACTTTTCGCACTTGTGTTAGTGTTGAAAAACCACTTTTTGCACTTGTATTAGTGTTGAAAAACCACTTTTCGCACTTGTGTTGGTGCAGGAAACCACTTTTGCACTTGTATTAGTGTGGAAAAAACATTTTTTGCACTTGTGATAGTGTTGAAAAACCACTTTTCGCACTTGTGTTAGTGTTGAAAAACGACTTTTCGCACTTGTGTTGGTGCAGGAAACCACTTTTGCACTTGTATTAGTGTGGAAAAACCACTTTTCGCACTTGTGTTAGTGTTTAAAAACCACTTTTCGCACTTGTGTTAGTGTTGAAAAACCACTTTTCGCACTTGTGTTAGTGTTGAAAAACCACTTTTCGCACTTGTGTTAGTGTTGAAAAACCACTTTTCGCACTTGTGTTAGTGTTGAAAAACCACTTTTCGCACTTGTGTTGGTGCAGGAAAACACTTTTGCACTTGCATTAGTGTGGAAAAAACACTTTTTGCACTTGTGATAGTGTTGAAAAACCACTTTTCGCACTTGTGTTAGTGTTGAAAAACCACTTTTCGCACTTGTGTTGGTGCAGGAAACCACTTTTGCACTTGTATTAGTGTGGAAAAACCACTTTTCGCACTTGTGATAGTGTTGAAAAACCACTTTTTGCACTTGTGTTAGTGTTGAAAAACCACTTTCGCACTTGTGTTTGTGTTGAAAAACCACTTTTCGCACTTGTGTTGGTGCAGGAAACCACTTTTGCACTTGTATTAGTGTGGAAAAAACACTTTTCGCACTTGTGTTAGTGTTGAAAAACCACTTTTCGCACTTGTGTTAGTGTTGAAAAACCACTTTCGCACTTGTGTTAGTGTTGAAAAACCACTTTTCGCACTTGTGTTAGTGTTGAAAAACCACTTTTCGCACTTGTGTTGGTGCAGGAAACCACTTTTGCACTTGTATTAGTGTGGAAAAAACACTTTTCGCACTTGTGTTAGTGTTGAAAAACCACTTTTCGCACTTGTGTTAGTGTTGAAAAAACACTTTTCGCACTTGTGTTAGTGTTGAAAAACCACTTTTCGCACTTGTGTTTGTGTTGAAAAACCACTTTTCGCACTTGTATTAGTGTGGAAAAACCACTTTTCGCACTTGTGTTTGTGTTGAAAAACCACTTTTCGCACTTGTATTAGTGTGGAAAAACCACTTTTCGCACTTGTGTTGGTGCAGGAAACCACCTTTGCACTTGTATTAGTGTGGAAAAAACACTTTTTGCACTTGTGATAGTGTTGAAAAACCACTTTTCGCACTTGTGTTAGTGTTGAAAAACCACTTTTTGCACTTGTGTTGGTGCAGGAAACCACTTTTCCACTTGTATTAGTGTGGAAAAACCACTTTTCGCACTTGTGTTAGTGTTGAAAAACCACTTTTCGCACTTGTGTTAGTGTTGAAAAACCACTTTTCACACTTGTGTTGGTGCAGGAAACCACATTTGCACTTGTATTAGTGTGGAAAAAACACGTTTTGCACTTGTGATAGTGTTGAAAAACCACTTTTCGCACTTGTGTTAGTGTTGAAAAACCACTTTTCGCACCTGTGTTAGTGTGGAAAAACCACTTTTCGCACTTGTGTTGGTGCAGGAAACCACTTTTGCACTTGTATTAGTGTGGAAAAAACACTTTTTGCACTTGTGATAGTGTTGAAAAACCACTTTTCGCACTTGTGTTAGTGTTGAAAAACCACTTTTCGCACCTGTGTTAGTGTTGAAAAACCACTTTTCGCACTTGTGTTGGTGCAGGAAACCACTTTTGCACTTGTATTAGTGTGGAAAAAACACTTTTCGCACTTGTGTTAGTGTTGAAAAACCACTTTTCGCACTTGTGTTAGTGTTGAAAAGCCACTTTTCGCACTTGTGTTGGTGCAGGAAACCACTTTTGCACTTGTATTAGTGTGGAAAAAACACTTTTCGCACTTGTGTTAGTGTTGAAAAACCACTTTTCGCACTTGTGCTAGTGTTGAAAAACCACTTTTCGCACTTTTGTTGGTGCAGGAAACCACTTTTGCACTTGTATTTGTGTGGAAAAAACACTTTTTGCACTTGAGATAGTGTTGAAAAACCACTTTTCGCACTTGTGTTAGTGTTGAAAAACCACTTTTCGCACTTGTGTTTGTGTTGAAAAACCACTTTTCGCACTTGTGTTGGTGCAGGAAACCACTTTTGCACTTGTATTAGTGTGGAAAAAACACTTTTCGCACTTGTGTTAGTGTTGAAAAACCACTTTTCGCACTTGTGTTAGTGTTGAAAAACCACTTTTCGCACTTGTGTTGCTGCAGGAAACCACTTTTGCACTTGTATTAGTGTGGAAAAACACTTTCCGCACTTGTGTTAGTGTTGAAAAACCACGTTTCGCACTTGTGTTAGTGTTGAAAAACCACTTTTCGCACTTGTGTTGGTGCAGGAAACCACTTTTGCACTTGTATTAGTGTGGAAAAACCACTTTTCGCACTTGTGTTAGTGTTGCAAAACCACTTTTCGCACCTGTGTTAGTGTTGAAAAACCACTTTTCGCACTTGTGTTGGTGCAGGAAACCACTTTTGCACTTGTATTAGTGTGGAAAAAACACTTTTCGCACTTGTGTTAGTGTTGAAAAACCACTTTTCGCACTTGTGTTAGTGTTGAAAAACCACTTTTCGCACTTGTGTTGGTGCAGGAAACCACTTTTGCACTTGTATTAGTGTGGAAAAACACTTTTTGCACTTGTGATAGTGTTGAAAAACCACTTTTCGCACTTGTGTTAGTGTTGAAAAACCACTTTTCGCACTTGTGTTGGTGCAGGAAACCACTTTTCCACTTGTATTAGTGTGGAAAAACCACTTTTCGCACTTGTGTTAGTGTTGAAAAACCACTTTTCGCACTTGTGTTAGTGTTGAAAAACCACTTTTCACACTTGTGTTGGTGCAGGAAACCACATTTGCACTTGTATTAGTGTGGAAAAAACACGTTTTGCACTTGTGATAGTGTTGAAAAACCACTTTTCGCACTTGTGTTAGTGTTGAAAAACCACTTTTCGCACCTGTGTTAGTGTTGAAAAACCACTTTTCGCACTTGTGTTGGTGCAGGAAACCACTTTTTGCACTTGTATTAGTGTGGAAAAAACACTTTTCGCACTTGTGTTAGTGTTGAAAAACCACTTTTCGCACTTGTGTTAGTGTTGAAAAGCCACTTTTCGCACTTGTGTTGGTGCAGGAAACCACTTTTGCACTTGTATTAGTGTGGAAAAAAACACTTTTCGCACTTGTGTTAGTGTTGAAAAACCACTTTTCGCACTTGTGCTAGTGTTTGAAAACCACTTTTCGCACTTGTGTTGGTGCAGGAAACCACTTTTGCACTTGTATTAGTGTGGAAAAAACACTTTTCGCACTTGTGTTAGTGTTGAAAAACCACTTTTCGCACTTGTGTTAGTGTTGAAAAACCACTTTCGCACTTGTGTTTGTGTTGAAAAACCACTTTTCGCACTTGTATTAGTGTGGAAAAACCACTTTTCGCACTTGTGTTGGTGCAGGAAACCACCTTTGCACTTGTATTAGTGTGGAAAAAACACTTTTCGCACTTGTGTTAGTGTTGAAAAACCACTTTTCGCACTTGTGTTAGTGTTAAAAAACCACTTTTCGCACTTGTGTTTGTGTTGAAAAACCCCTTTTCGCACTTGTATTAGTGTGGAAAAACCACTTTTCGCACTTGTGTTAGTGTTGAAAAACCACTTTTCGCACTTGTGTTGGTGCAGGAAACCACTTTTGCACTTGTATTAGTGTGGAAAAAACACTTTTCGCACTTGTGTTAGTGTTGAAAAACCACTTTTCGCACTTGTGTTAGTGTTGAAAAACCACTTTTCGCACTTGTGTTTGTGTTGAAAAACCCCTTTTCGCACTTGTGTTAGTGTTGCAAAACCACTTTTCGCACTTGTGTTAGTGTTGAAAAACCACTTTTCACACTTGTGTTGGTGCAGGAAACCACTTTTGCACTTGTATTAGTGTGGAAAAAACACTTTTTGCACTTGTGATAGTGTTGAAAACCCACTTTTCGCACTTGTGTTAGTGTTGAAAAACCACTTTTCGCACTTGTGTTGTTACAGTAAACCACTTTTGCACTTGTATTAGTGTGTGAAAAACCACTTTTTGCACTTGTGATAGTGTTGAAAAACCACTTTTCGCACTTGTGTTAGTGTTGAAAAACCACTTTTCGCACTTGTGTTAGTGTTGAAAAAACCACATTTCGCACTTGTGTTAGTGTTGAAAAACCACTTTTCGCACTTGTGTTGGTGCAGGAAACCACTTTTGCACTTGCATTAGTGTGGAAAAAACACTTTTTGCATTTGTGATAGTGTTGAAAAACCACTTTTCGCACTTGTGTTAGTGTTGAAAAACCACTTTTCGCACTTGTGTTGGTGCAGGAAACCACTTTTGCACTTGTATTAGTGTGGAAAAACCACTTTTCGCACTTGTGATAGTGTTGAAAAACCACTTTTCGCACTTGTGTTAGTGTTGAAAAACCACTTTTCGCACTTGTGTTAGTGTTGAAAAACCACTTTTCGCACTTGTGTTAGTGTTGAAAAACCACTTTTCGCAATTGTGTTAGTGCAGGAAACCACTTTTGCACTTGTATTAGTGTGGAAAAAACACTTTTTTGCACTTGTGATAGTGTTGAAAAACGACTTTTCGCACTTGTGTTAGTGTTGAAAAACCACATTTCGCACTTGTGTTGGTGCAGGAAACCACTTTTGTACTTGTATTAGTGTGGAAAAAACCACTTTTCGCACTTGTGTTAGTGTTGAAAAACCACTTTTCGCACTTGTGTTAGTGTTGAAAAACCACTTTTCGCACATGTGTTAGTGTTGAAAAACCACTTTTCGCACTTGTGTTGGTGCAGGAAACCACTTTTGCACTTGTATTAGTGTGGAAAAACCACTTTTCGCACTTGTGTTAGTGTTGAAAAACCACTTTTCGCACTTGTGTTAGTGTTGAAAAACCACTTTTCGCACTTGTGTTGGTGCAGGAAACCACTTTTGCACTTGTATTAGTGTGGAAAAACCACTTTTCGCACTTGTGTTAGTGTTGAAAATCCACTTTTCGCACTTGTGTTAGTGTTGAAAAACCACTTTTCGCACTTGTGTTAGTGTTGAAAAACCACTTTTCGCACTTGTGTTGGTGCAGGAAACCACTTTTGCACTTGTATTAGTGTGAAAAAACACTTTTTGCACTTGTGATAGTGTTGAAAAACCACTTTTCGCACTTGTGTTAGTGCTGAAAAACCACTTTTCGCAATTGTGTTAGTGTGGAAAAAACACTTTTTGCACTTGTGATAGTGTTGAAAAACCACTTTTCGCACTTCTGTTAGTGTTGAAAAACCACTTTTCGCACTTGTGTTGGTGCAGGAAACCACTTTTGCACTTGTATTAGTGTGGAAAAAAACACTTTTCGCACTTGTGTTAGTGTTGAAAAACCACTTTTCGCACTTGTGTTAGTGTTGAAAAACCACTTTTCGCACTTGTGTTGGTGCAGGAAACCACTTCTGCGCTTGTATTAGTGTGGAAAAAACACTTTTTGCACTTGTGATCGTGTTGAAAAACCACTTTTCGCACTTGTGTTAGTGTTGAAAAACCACTTTTCGCACTCGTGTTGGTGCAGGAAACCACTTTTCCACTTGTATTAGTGTGGAAATAACCACTTTTCGCACTTGTGTTAGTGTTGAAAAACCACTTTTCACACTTGTGTTGGTGCAGGAAACCACATTTGCACTTGTATTAGTGTGGAAAAACTCGTTTTGCACTTGTGATAGTGTTGAAAAACCACTTTTCGCACTTGTGTTAGTGTTGAAAAACCACTTTTCGCACTTGTGTTAGTGTTGAAAAACCACTTTTCGGACTTGTGTTGGTGCAGGAAACCACTTTTGCACTTGTATTAGTGTGGAAAAAACACTTTTCGAACTTGTGTTAGTGTTGAAAAACCACTTTTCGCAATTGTGCTAGTGTTGAAAAACCACTTTTCGCACTTTTGTTGGTGCAGGAAACCACTTTTGCACTTGTATTTGTGTGGAAAAAACACTTTTTGCACTTGAGATAGTGTTGAAAAACCACTTTTCGCACTTGTGTTAGTGTTGAAAAACCACTTTTCGCACTTGTGTTTGTGTTGAAAAACCACTTTTCGCACTTGTGTTGGTGCAGGAAACCACTTTTGCACTTGTATTAGTGTGGAAAAAACACTTTTTCGCACTTGTGTTAGTGTTGAAAAACCACTTTTCGCACTTGTGTTAGTGTTGAAAAACCACTTTTCGCACTTGTGTTGCTGCAGGAAACCACTTTTGCACTTGTATTAGTGTGGAAAAAACACTTTCCGCACTTGTGTTAGTGTTGAAAAACCACGTTTCGCACTTGTGTTAGTGTTGAAAAACCACTTTTCGCACTTGTGTTGGTGCAGGAAACCACTTTTGCACTTGTATTAGTGTGGAAAAACCACTTTTCGCACTTGTGTTAGTGTTGCAAAACCACTTTTCGCACCTGTGTTAGTGTTGAAAAACCACTTTTCGCACTTGTGTTGCTGCAGGAAACCACTTTTGCACTTGTATTAGTGTGGAAAAAACACTTTTCGCACTTGTGTTAGTGTTGAAAAACCACTTTTCGCACTTGTGTTAGTGTTGAAAAACCACTTTTCGCACTTGTGTTGGTGCAGGAAACCACTTTTGCACTTGTATTAGTGTGGAAAAACACTTTTTGCACTTGTGATAGTGTTGAAAAACCACTTTTCGCACTTGTGTTAGTGTTGAAAAACCACTTTTCGCACTTGTGTTGGTGCAGGAAACCACTTTTCCACTTGTATTAGTGTGGAAAAACCACTTTTCGCACTTGTGTTAGTGTTGAAAAACCACTTTTCGCACTTGTGTTAGTGTTGAAAAACCACTTTTCACACTTGTGTTGGTGCAGGAAACCACATTTGCACTTGTATTAGTGTGGAAAAAACACGTTTTGCACTTGTGATAGTGTTGAAAAACACTTTTCGCACTTGTGTTAGTGTTGAAAAACCACTTTTCGCACCTGTGTTAGTGTTGAAAAACCACTTTTCGCACTTGTGTTGGTGCAGGAAACCACTTTTGCACTTGTATTAGTGTGGAAAAAACACTTTTCGCACTTGTGTTAGTGTTGAAAAACCACTTTTCGCACTTGTGTTAGTGTTGAAAAGCCACTTTTCGCACTTGTGTTGGTGCAGGAAACCACTTTTGCACTTGTATTAGTGTGGAAAAAACACTTTTCGCACTTGTGTTAGTGTTTGAAAAACCACTTTTCGCACTTGTGATAGTGTTGAAAAACCACTTTTCGCACTTGTGTTGGTGCAGGAAACCACTTTTGCACTTGTATTAGTGTGGAAAAAACACTTTTCGCACTTGTGTTAGTGTTGAAAAACCACTTTTCGCACTTGTGTTAGTGTTGAAAAACCACTTTCGCACTTGTGTTTGTGTTGAAAAACCACTTTTCGCACTTGTATTAGTGTGGAAAAACCACTTTTCGCACTTGTGTTGGTGCAGGAAACCACCTTTGCACTTGTATTAGTGTGGAAAAAACACTTTTCGCACTTGTGTTAGTGTTGAAAAACCACTTTTCGCACTTGTGTTAGTGTTGAAAAACCACTTTTCGCACTTGTGTTTGTGTTGAAAAACCCCTTTTCGCACTTGTATTAGTGTGGAAAAACCACTTTTCGCACTTGTGTTAGTGTTGAAAAACCACTTTTCGCACTTGTGTTGGTGCAGGAAACCACTTTTGCACTTGTATTAGTGTGGAAAAAACACTTTTCGCACTTGTGTTAGTGTTGAAAAACCACTTTTCGCACTTGTGTTAGTGTTGAAAAACCACTTTCGCACTTGTGTTTGTGTTGAAAAACCCCTTTTCGCACTTGTGTTAGTGTTGCAAAACCACTTTTCGCACTTGTATTAGTGTGGAAAAAACCACTTTTCGCACTTGTGTTAGTGTTGAAAAACCACTTTTCGCACTTGTGTTGGTGCAGGAAACCACTTTTGCACTTGTATTAGTGTGGAAAAACCACTTTTCGCACTTGTGTTGGTGCAGGAAACCACTTTTGCACTTGTATTAGTGTGGAAAAAACACTTTTCGAACTTGTGTTAGTGTTGAAAAACCACTTTTCGCACTTGTGCTAGTGTTGAAAAACCACTTTTCGCACTTTTGTTGGTGCAGGAAACCACTTTTGCACTTGTATTAGTGTGGAAAAAACACTTTTTGCACTTGTGATAGTGTTGAAAAACCACTTTTCGCACTTGTATTAGTGTGGAAAAACCACTTTTCGCACTTGTGTTGGTGCAGGAAACCACCTTTGCACTTGTATTAGTGTGGAAAAAACACTTTTCGCACTTGTGTTAGTGTTGAAAAACCACTTTTCGCACTTGTGTTAGTGTTGAAAAACCACTTTTCGCACTTGTGTTTGTGTTGAAAAACCCCTTTTCGCACTTGTATTAGTGTGGAAAAACCACTTTTCGCACTTGTGTTAGTGTTGAAAAACCACTTTTCGCACTTGTGTTGGTGCAGGAAACCACTTTTGCACTTGTATTAGTGTGGAAAAAACACTTTTCGCACTTGTGTTAGTGTTGAAAAACCACTTTTCGCACTTGTGTTAGTGTTGAAAAACCACTTTTCGCACTTGTGTTTGTGTTGAAAAACCCCTTTTCGCACTTGTGTTAGTGTTGCAAAACCACTTTTCGCACTTGTGTTAGTGTTGAAAAACCACTTTTCACACTTGTGTTGGTGCAGGAAACCACTTTTGCACTTGTATTAGTGTGGAAAAAACACTTTTTGCACTTGTGATAGTGTTGAAAACCCACTTTTCGCACTTGTGTTAGTGTTGAAAAACCACTTTTCGCACTTGTGTTGTTACAGTAAACCACTTTTGCACTTGTATTAGTGTGGAAAAACCACTTTTTGCACTTGTGATAGTGTTGAAAAACCACTTTTCGCACTTGTGTTAGTGTTGAAAAACCACTTTTCGCACTTGTGTTAGTGTTGAAAAACCACATTTCGCACTTGTGTTAGTGTTGAAAAACCACTTTTCGCACTTGTGTTGGTGCAGGAAACCACTTTTGCACTTGCATTAGTGTGGAAAAAAACACTTTTTGCATTTGTGATAGTGTTGAAAAACCACTTTTCGCACTTGTGTTAGTGTTGAAAAACCACTTTTCGCACTTGTGTTGGTGCAGGAAACCACTTTTGCACTTGTATTAGTGTGGAAAAACCACTTTTCGCACTTGTGATAGTGTTGAAAAACCACTTTTCGCACTTGTGTTAGTGTTGAAAAACCACTTTTCGCACTTGTGTTAGTGTTGAAAAACCACTTTTCGCACTTGTGTTAGTGTTGAAAAACCACTTTTCGCAATTGTGTTAGTGCAGGAAACCACTTTTGCACTTGTATTAGTGTGGAAAAAACACTTTTTGCACTTGTGATAGTGTTGAAAAACGACTTTTCGCACTTGTGTTAGTGTTGAAAAACCACATTTCGCACTTGTGTTGGTGCAGGAAACCACTTTTGTACTTGTATTAGTGTGGAAAAACCACTTTTCGCACTTGTGTTAGTGTTGAAAAACCACTTTTCGCACTTGTGTTAGTGTTGAAAAACCACTTTTCGCACGTGTGTTAGTGTTGAAAAACCACTTTTCGCACTTGTGTTGGTGCAGGAAACCACTTTTGCACTTGTATTAGTGTGGAAAAACCACTTTTCGCACTTGTGTTAGTGTTGAAAAACCACTTTTCGCACTTGTGTTAGTGTTGAAAAACCACTTTTCGCACTTGTGTTGGTGCAGGAAACCACTTTTGCACTTGTATTAGTGTGGAAAAACCACTTTTCGCACTTGTGTTAGTGTTGAAAATCCACTTTTCGCACTTGTGTTAGTGTTGAAAAACCACTTTTCGCACTTGTGTTAGTGTTGAAAAACCACTTTTCGCACTTGTGTTGGTGCAGGAAACCACTTTTGCACTTGTATTAGTGTGGAAAAAACACTTTTTGCACTTGTGATAGTGTTGAAAAACCACTTTTCGCACTTGTGTTAGTGCTGAAAAACCACTTTTCGCAATTGTGTTAGTGTGGAAAAAACACTTTTTGCACTTGTGATAGTGTTGAAAAACCACTTTTCGCACTTCTGTTAGTGTTGAAAAACCACTTTTCGCACTTGTGTTGGTGCAGGAAACCACTTTTGCACTTGTATTAGTGTGGAAAAAACACTTTTCGCACTTGTGTTAGTGTTGAAAAACCACTTTTCGCACTTGTGTTAGTGTTGAAAAACCACTTTTCGCACTTGTGTTGGTGCAGGAAACCACTTCTGCGCTTGTATTAGTGTGGAAAAAACACTTTTTGCACTTGTGATCGTGTTGAAAAACCACTTTTCGCACTTGTGTTAGTGTTGAAAAACCACTTTTCGCACTCGTGTTGGTGCAGGAAACCACTTTTCCACTTGTATTAGTGTGGAAATAACCACTTTTCGCACTTGTGTTAGTGTTGAAAAACCACTTTTCACACTTGTGTTGGTGCAGGAAACCACATTTGCACTTGTATTAGTGTGGAAAAACTCGTTTTGCACTTGTGATAGTGTTGAAAAACCACTTTTCGCACTTGTGTTAGTGTTGAAAAACCACTTTTCGCACTTGTGTTAGTGTTGAAAAACCACTTTTCGGACTTGTGTTGGTGCAGGAAACCACTTTTGCACTTGTATTAGTGTGGAAAAAACACTTTTCGAACTTGTGTTAGTGTTGAAAAACCACTTTTCGCACTTGTGCTAGTGTTGAAAAACCACTTTTCGCACTTTTGTTGGTGCAGGAAACCACTTTTGCACTTGTATTTGTGTGGAAAAAACACTTTTTGCACTTGAGATAGTGTTGAAAAACCACTTTTCGCACTTGTGTTAGTGTTGAAAAACCACTTTTCGCACTTGTGTTTGTGTTGAAAAACCACTTTTCGCACTTGTGTTGGTGCAGGAAACCACTTTTGCACTTGTATTAGTGTGGAAAAAACACTTTTCGCACTTGTGTTAGTGTTGAAAAACCACTTTTCGCACTTGTGTTAGTGTTGAAAAACCACTTTTCGCACTTGTGTTGCTGCAGGAAACCACTTTTGCACTTGTATTAGTGTGGAAAAAACACTTTCCGCACTTGTGTTAGTGTTGAAAAACCACGTTTCGCACTTGTGTTAGTGTTGAAAAACCACTTTTCGCACTTGTGTTGGTGCAGGAAACCACTTTTGCACTTGTATTAGTGTGGAAAAACCACTTTTCGCACTTGTGTTAGTGTTGCAAAACCACTTTTCGCACCTGTGTTAGTGTTGAAAAACCACTTTTCGCACTTGTGTTGCTGCAGGAAACCACTTTTGCACTTGTATTAGTGTGGAAAAAACACTTTTCGCACTTGTGTTAGTGTTGAAAAACCACTTTTCGCACTTGTGTTAGTGTTGAAAAACCACTTTTCGCACTTGTGTTGGTGCAGGAAACCACTTTTGCACTTGTATTAGTGTGGAAAAACACTTTTTGCACTTGTGATAGTGTTGAAAAACCACTTTTCGCACTTGTGTTAGTGTTGAAAAACCACTTTTCGCACTTGTGTTGGTGCAGGAAACCACTTTTCCACTTGTATTAGTGTGGAAAAACCACTTTTCGCACTTGTGTTAGTGTTGAAAAACCACTTTTCGCACTTGTGTTAGTGTTGAAAAACCACTTTTCACACTTGTGTTGGTGCAGGAAACCACATTTGCACTTGTATTAGTGTGGAAAAAACACGTTTTGCACTTGTGATAGTGTTGAAAAACCACTTTTCGCACTTGTGTTAGTGTTGAAAAACCACTTTTCGCACCTGTGTTAGTGTTGAAAAACCACTTTTCGCACTTGTGTTGGTGCAGGAAACCACTTTTGCACTTGTATTAGTGTGGAAAAAACACTTTTCGCACTTGTGTTAGTGTTGAAAAACCACTTTTCGCACTTGTGTTAGTGTTGAAAAGCCACTTTTCGCACTTGTGTTGGTGCAGGAAACCACTTTTGCACTTGTATTAGTGTGGAAAAAACACTTTTCGCACTTGTGTTAGTGTTGAAAAACCACTTTTCGCACTTGTGATAGTGTTGAAAAACCACTTTTCGCACTTGTGTTGGTGCAGGAAACCACTTTTGCACTTGTATTAGTGTGGAAAAAACACTTTTCGCACTTGTGTTAGTGTTGAAAAACCACTTTTCGCACTTGTGTTAGTGTTGAAAAACCACTTTCGCACTTGTGTTTGTGTTGAAAAACCACTTTTCGCACTTGTATTAGTGTGGAAAAACCACTTTTCGCACTTGTGTTGGTGCAGGAAACCACCTTTGCACTTGTATTAGTGTGGAAAAAACACTTTTCGCACTTGTGTTAGTGTTGAAAAACCACTTTTCGCACTTGTGTTAGTGTTGAAAAACCACTTTTCGCACTTGTGTTTGTGTTGAAAAACCCCTTTTCGCACTTGTATTAGTGTGGAAAAACCACTTTTCGCACTTGTGTTAGTGTTGAAAAACCACTTTTCGCACTTGTGTTGGTGCAGGAAACCACTTTTGCACTTGTATTAGTGTGGAAAAAACACTTTTCGCACTTGTGTTAGTGTTGAAAAACCACTTTTCGCACTTGTGTTAGTGTTGAAAAACCACTTTTCGCACTTGTGTTTGTGTTGAAAAACCCCTTTTCGCACTTGTGTTAGTGTTGCAAAACCACTTTTCGCACTTGTATTAGTGTGGAAAAACCACTTTTCGCACTTGTGTTAGTGTTGAAAAACCACTTTTCGCACTTGTGTTGGTGCAGGAAACCACTTTTGCACTTGTATTAGTGTGGAAAAACCACTTTTCGCACTTGTGTTGGTGCAGGAAACCACTTTTGCACTTGTATTAGTGTGGAAAAAACACTTTTCGAACTTGTGTTAGTGTTGAAAAACCACTTTTCGCACTTGTGCTAGTGTTGAAAAACCACTTTTCGCACTTTTGTTGGTGCAGGAAACCACTTTTGCACTTGTATTAGTGTGGAAAAAACACTTTTCGCACTTGTGTTAGTGTTGAAAAACCACTTTTCGCACTTGTGTTAGTGTTGAAAAACCACTTTTCGCACTTGTGTTGCTGCAGGAAACCACTTTTGCACTTGTATTAGTGTGGAAAAAACACTTTCCGCACTTGTGTTAGTGTTGAAAAACCACGTTTCGCACTTGTGTTAGTGTTGAAAAACCACTTTTCGCACTTGTGTTGGTGCAGGAAACCACTTTTGCACTTGTATTAGTGTGGAAAAACCACTTTTCGCACTTGTGTTAGTGTTGCAAAACCACTTTTCGCACCTGTGTTAGTGTTGAAAAACCACTTTTCGCACTTGTGTTGCTGCAGGAAACCACTTTTGCACTTGTATTAGTGTGGAAAAAACACTTTTCGCACTTGTGTTAGTGTTGAAAAACCACTTTTCGCACTTGTGTTAGTGTTGAAAAACCACTTTTCGCACTTGTGTTGGTGCAGGAAACCACTTTTGCACTTGTATTAGTGTGGAAAAACACTTTTTGCACTTGTGATAGTGTTGAAAAACCACTTTTCGCACTTGTGTTAGTGTTGAAAAACCACTTTTCGCACTTGTGTTGGTGCAGGAAACCACTTTTCCACTTGTATTAGTGTGGAAAAACCACTTTTCGCACTTGTGTTAGTGTTGAAAAACCACTTTTCGCACTTGTGTTAGTGTTGAAAAACCACTTTTCACACTTGTGTTGGTGCAGGAAACCACATTTGCACTTGTATTAGTGTGGAAAAAACACGTTTTGCACTTGTGATAGTGTTGAAAAACCACTTTTCGCACTTGTGTTAGTGTTGAAAAACCACTTTTCGCACCTGTGTTAGTGTTGAAAAACCACTTTTCGCACTTGTGTTGGTGCAGGAAACCACTTTTGCACTTGTATTAGTGTGGAAAAAACACTTTTCGCACTTGTGTTAGTGTTGAAAAACCACTTTTCGCACTTGTGTTAGTGTTGAAAAGCCACTTTTCGCACTTGTGTTGGTGCAGGAAACCACTTTTGCACTTGTATTAGTGTGGAAAAAACACTTTTCGCACTTGTGTTAGTGTTGAAAAACCACTTTTCGCACTTGTGATAGTGTTGAAAAACCACTTTTCGCACTTGTGTTGGTGCAGGAAACCACTTTTGCACTTGTATTAGTGTGGAAAAAACACTTTTCGCACTTGTGTTAGTGTTGAAAAACCACTTTTCGCACTTGTGTTAGTGTTGAAAAACCACTTTCGCACTTGTGTTTGTGTTGAAAAACCACTTTTCGCACTTGTATTAGTGTGGAAAAACCACTTTTCGCACTTGTGTTGGTGCAGGAAACCACCTTTGCACTTGTATTAGTGTGGAAAAAACACTTTTCGCACTTGTGTTAGTGTTGAAAAACCACTTTTCGCACTTGTGTTAGTGTTGAAAAACCACTTTTCGCACTTGTGTTTGTGTTGAAAAACCCCTTTTCGCACTTGTATTAGTGTGGAAAAACCACTTTTCGCACTTGTGTTAGTGTTGAAAAACCACTTTTCGCACTTGTGTTGGTGCAGGAAACCACTTTTGCACTTGTATTAGTGTGGAAAAAACACTTTTCGCACTTGTGTTAGTGTTGAAAAACCACTTTTCGCACTTGTGTTAGTGTTGAAAAACCACTTTTCGCACTTGTGTTTGTGTTGAAAAACCCCTTTTCGCACTTGTGTTAGTGTTGCAAAACCACTTTTCGCACTTGTGTTAGTGTTGAAAAACCACTTTTCACACTTGTGTTGGTGCAGGAAACCACTTTTGCACTTGTATTAGTGTGGAAAAAACACTTTTTGCACTTGTGATAGTGTTGAAAACCCACTTTTCGCACTTGTGTTAGTGTTGAAAAACCACTTTTCGCACTTGTGTTGTTACAGTAAACCACTTTTGCACTTGTATTAGTGTGGAAAAACCACTTTTTGCACTTGTGATAGTGTTGAAAAACCACTTTTCGCACTTGTGTTAGTGTTGAAAAACCACATTTCGCACTTGTGTTAGTGTTGAAAAACCACTTTTCGCACTTGTGTTGGTGCAGGAAACCACTTTTGCACTTGCATTAGTGTGGAAAAAACACTTTTTGCACTTGTGATAGTGTTGAAAAACCACTTTTCGCACTTGTGTTAGTGTTGAAAAACCACTTTTCGCACTTGTGTTGGTGCAGGAAACCACTTTTGCACTTGTATTAGTGTGGAAAAACCACTTTTCGCACTTGTGATAGTGTTGAAAAACCACTTTTCGCACTTGTGTTAGTGTTGAAAAACCACTTTTCGCACTTGTGTTAGTGTTGAAAAACCACTTTTCGCACTTGTGTTAGTGTTGAAAAACCACTTTTCGCAATTGTGTTAGTGCAGGAAACCACTTTTGCACTTGTATTAGTGTGGAAAAAACACTTTTTGCACTTGTGATAGTGTTGAAAAACGACTTTTCGCACTTGTGTTAGTGTTGAAAAACCACATTTCGCACTTGTGTTGGTGCAGGAAACCACTTTTGTACTTGTATTAGTGTGGAAAAACCACTTTTCGCACTTGTGTTAGTGTTGAAAAACCACTTTTCGCACTTGTGTTAGTGTTGAAAAACCACTTTTCGCACGTGTGTTAGTGTTGAAAAACCACTTTTCGCACTTGTGTTGGTGCAGGAAACCACTTTTGCACTTGTATTAGTGTGGAAAAACCACTTTTCACACTTGTGTTAGTGTTGAAAAACCACTTTTCGCACTTGTGTTAGTGTTGAAAAACCACTTTTCGCACTTGTGTTGGTGCAGGAAACCACTTTTGCACTTGTATTAGTGTGGAAAAACCACTTTTCGCACTTGTGTTAGTGTTGAAAATCCACTTTTCGCACTTGTGTTAGTGTTGAAAAACCACTTTTCGCACTTGTGTTAGTGTTGAAAAACCACTTTTCGCACTTGTGTTGGTGCAGGAAACCACTTTTGCACTTGTATTAGTGTGGAAAAAACACTTTTTGCACTTGTGATAGTGTTGAAAAACCACTTTTCGCACTTGTGTTAGTGCTGAAAAACCACTTTTCGCAATTGTGTTAGTGTGGAAAAAACACTTTTTGCACTTGTGATAGTGTTGAAAAACCACTTTTCGCACTTGTGTTAGTGTTGAAAAACCACTTTTCGCACTTGTGTTTGTGTTGAAAAACCACTTTTCGCACTTGTGTTGGTGCAGGAAACCACTTTTGCACTTGTATTAGTGTGGAAAAAACACTTTTCGCACTTGTGTTAGTGTTGAAAAACCACTTTTCGCACTTGTGTTAGTGTTGAAAAACCACTTTTCGCACTTGTGTTGCTGCAGGAAACCACTTTTGCACTTGTATTAGTGTGGAAAAAACACTTTCCGCACTTGTGTTAGTGTTGAAAAACCACGTTTCGCACTTGTGTTAGTGTTGAAAAACCACTTTTCGCACTTGTGTTGGTGCAGGAAACCACTTTTGCACTTGTATTAGTGTGAAAAACCACTTTTCGCACTTGTGTTAGTGTTGCAAAACCACTTTTCGCACCTGTGTTAGTGTTGAAAAACCACTTTTCGCACTTGTGTTGGTGCAGGAAACCACTTTTGCACTTGTATTAGTGTGGAAAAAACACTTTTCGCACTTGTGTTAGTGTTGAAAAACCACTTTTCGCACTTGTGTTAGTGTTGAAAAACCACTTTTCGCACTTGTGTTGGTGCAGGAAACCACTTTTGCACTTGTATTAGTGTGGAAAAACACTTTTTGCACTTGTGATAGTGTTGAAAAACCACTTTTCGCACTTGTGTTAGTGTTGAAAAACCACTTTTCGCACTTGTGTTGGTGCAGGAAACCACTTTTCCACTTGTATTAGTGTGGAAAAACCACTTTTCGCACTTGTGTTAGTGTTGAAAAACCACTTTTCGCACTTGTGTTAGTGTTGAAAAACCACTTTTCACACTTGTGTTGGTGCAGGAAACCACATTTGCACTTGTATTAGTGTGGAAAAAACACGTTTTGCACTTGTGATAGTGTTGAAAAACCACTTTTCGCACTTGTGTTAGTGTTGAAAAACCACTTTTCGCACCTGTGTTAGTGTTGAAAAACCACTTTTCGCACTTGTGTTGGTGCAGGAAACCACTTTTGCACTTGTATTAGTGTGGAAAAAACACTTTTCGCACTTGTGTTAGTGTTGAAAAACCACTTTTCGCACTTGTGTTAGTGTTGAAAAGCCACTTTTCGCACTTGTGTTGGTGCAGGAAACCACTTTTGCACTTGTATTAGTGTGGAAAAAACACTTTTCGCACTTGTGTTAGTGTTGAAAAACCACTTTTCGCACTTGTGCTAGTGTTGAAAAACCACTTTTCGCACTTGTGTTGGTGCAGGAAACCACTTTTGCACTTGTATTAGTGTGGAAAAAACACTTTTCGCACTTGTGTTAG
Source organism: Myxine glutinosa (assembly GCF_964187855.1). Taxonomy (NCBI): domain Eukaryota; kingdom Metazoa; phylum Chordata; class Myxini; order Myxiniformes; family Myxinidae; genus Myxine; species Myxine glutinosa. Next base: position 47,514 of record NW_027618728.1, read on the forward strand.
TGTTGAAAAACCACTTTTCGCACTTGTGTTAGTGTTGAAAAACCACTTTCGCACTTGTGTTTGTGTTGAAAAACCACTTTTCGCACTTGTATTAGTGTGGAAAAACCACTTTTCGCACTTGTGTTGGTGCAGGAAACCACCTTTGCACTTGTATTAGTGTGGAAAAAACACTTTTCGCACTTGTGTTAGTGTTGAAAAACCACTTTTCGCACTTGTGTTAGTGTTGAAAAACCACTTTTCGCACTTGTGTTTGTGTTGAAAAACCCCTTTTCGCACTTGTATTAGTGTGGAAAAACCACTTTTCGCACTTGTGTTAGTGTTGAAAAACCACTTTTCGCACTTGTGTTGGTGCAGGAAACCACTTTTGCACTTGTATTAGTGTGGAAAAAACACTTTTCGCACTTGTGTTAGTGTTGAAAAACCACTTTTCGCACTTGTGTTAGTGTTGAAAAACCACTTTTCGCACTTGTGTTTGTGTTGAAAAACCCCTTTTCGCACTTGTGTTAGTGTTGCAAAACCACTTTTCGCACTTGTGTTAGTGTTGAAAAACCACTTTTCACACTTGTGTTGGTGCAGGAAACCACTTTTGCACTTGTATTAGTGTGGAAAAAACACTTTTTGCACTTGTGATAGTGTTGAAAACCCACTTTTCGCACTTGTGTTAGTGTTGAAAAACCACTTTTCGCACTTGTGTTGTTACAGTAAACCACTTTTGCACTTGTATTAGTGTGGAAAAACCACTTTTTGCACTTGTGATAGTGTTGAAAAACCACTTTTCGCACTTGTGTTAGTGTTGAAAAACCACATTTCGCACTTGTGTTAGTGTTGAAAAACCACTTTTCGCACTTGTGTTGGTGCAGGAAACCACTTTTGCACTTGCATTAGTGTGGAAAAAACACTTTTTGCACTTGTGATAGTGTTGAAAAACCACTTTTCGCACTTGTGTTAGTGTTGAAAAACCACTTTTCGCACTTGTGTTGGTGCAGGAAACCACTTTTGCACTTGTATTAGTGTGGAAAAACCACTTTTCGCACTTGTGATAGTGTTGAAAAACCACTTTTCGCACTTGTGTTAGTGTTGAAAAACCACTTTTCGCACTTGTGTTAGTGTTGAAAAACCACTTTTCGCACTTGTGTTAGTGTTGAAAAACCACTTTTCGCAATTGTGTTAGTGCAGGAAACCACTTTTGCACTTGTATTAGTGTGGAAAAAACACTTTTTGCACTTGTGATAGTGTTGAAAAACGACTTTTCGCACTTGTGTTAGTGTTGAAAAACCACATTTCGCACTTGTGTTGGTGCAGGAAACCACTTTTGTACTTGTATTAGTGTGGAAAAACCACTTTTCGCACTTGTGTTAGTGTTGAAAAACCACTTTTCGCACTTGTGTTAGTGTTGAAAAACCACTTTTCGCACGTGTGTTAGTGTTGAAAAACCACTTTTCGCACTTGTGTTGGTGCAGGAAACCACTTTTGCACTTGTATTAGTGTGGAAAAACCACTTTTCGCACTTGTGTTAGTGTTGAAAAACCACTTTTCGCACTTGTGTTAGTGTTGAAAAACCACTTTTCGCACTTGTGTTGGTGCAGGAAACCACTTTTGCACTTGTATTAGTGTGGAAAAACCACTTTTCGCACTTGTGTTAGTGTTGAAAATCCACTTTTCGCACTTGTGTTAGTGTTGAAAACCACTTTTCGCACTTGTGTTAGTGTTGAAAAACCACTTTTCGCACTTGTGTTGGTGCAGGAAACCACTTTTGCACTTGTATTAGTGTGGAAAAAACACTTTTTGCACTTGTGATAGTGTTGAAAAACCACTTTTCGCACTTGTGTTAGTGCTGAAAAACCACTTTTCGCAATTGTGTTAGTGTGGAAAAAACACTTTTTGCACTTGTGATAGTGTTGAAAAACCACTTTTCGCACTTCTGTTAGTGTTGAAAAACCACTTTTCGCACTTGTGTTGGTGCAGGAAACCACTTTTGCACTTGTATTAGTGTGGAAAAACACTTTTCGCACTTGTGTTAGTGTTGAAAAACCACTTTTCGCACTTGTGTTAGTGTTGAAAAACCACTTTTCGCACTTGTGTTGGTGCAGGAAACCACTTCTGCGCTTGTATTAGTGTGGAAAAAACACTTTTTGCACTTGTGATCGTGTTGAAAAACCACTTTTCGCACTTGTGTTAGTGTTGAAAAACAACTTTTCGCACTCGTGTTGGTGCAGGAAACCACTTTTCCACTTGTATTAGTGTGGAAATAACCACTTTTCGCACTTGTGTTAGTGTTGAAAAACCACTTTTCACACTTGTGTTGGTGCAGGAAACCACATTTGCACTTGTATTAGTGTGGAAAAACTCGTTTTGCACTTGTGATAGTGTTGAAAAACCACTTTTCGCACTTGTGTTAGTGTTGAAAAACCACTTTTCGCACTTGTGTTAGTGTTGAAAAACCACTTTTCGGACTTGTGTTGGTGCAGGAAACCACTTTTGCACTTGTATTAGTGTGGAAAAAACACTTTTCGCACTTGTGTTAGTGTTGAAAAACCACTTTTCGCACTTGTGTTAGTGTTGAAAAGCCACTTTTCGCACTTGTGTTGGTGCAGGAAACCACTTTTGCACTTGTATTAGTGTGGAAAAACCACTTTTCGCACTTGTGTTAGTGTTGAAAAACCACTTTTCGCACTTGTGCTAGTGTTGAAAACCCACTATTCGCACTTGTGTTGGTGCAGGAAACCACATTTGCACTTGTATTAGTGTGGAAAAAACACTTTTTGCACTTGTGATAGTGTTGAAAAACCACTTTTCGCACTTGTGTTAGTGTTGAAAAACCACTTTTCGCACTTGTGTTGGTGCAGGAAACCACTTTTTGCACTTGTATTAGTGTGGAAAAACCACTTTTCGCACTTGTGTTAGTGTTGAAAAACCACTTTTCGCACTTGTGTTAGTGTTGAAAAACCACTTTTCGCACGTGTGTTAGTGTTGAAAAACCACTTTTCGCACTTGTGTTGGTGCAGGAAACCACTTTTGCACTTGTATTAGTGTGGAAAAACCACTTTTCGCACTTGTGGCAGTGTTGAAAAACCACTTTTCGCACTTGTGTTAGTGTTGAAAAAACACTTTTCGCACCTGTGTTGGTGCAGGAAACCACTTTTGCACTGTATTAGTGTGGAAAAAACACTTTTCGCACTTGTGTTAGTGTTTAAAAACCACTTTTCGCACTTGTGTTAGTGTTGAAAAACCACTTTTCGCACTTGTGTTGGTGCAGGAAACCACTTTTGCACTTGTATTAGTGTGGAAAAAACACTTTTTGCACTTGTGATAGTGTTGAAAAACCACTTTTCGCACTTGTGTTAGTGTTGAAAAACCACTTTTCGCACTTGTGTTAGTGTTGAAAAACCACTTTTCGCACTTGTGTTGGTGAAGGAAACCACTTTTGCACTTGTATTTGTGTGGAAAAAACACTTTTCGCACTTGTGTTAGTGTTGAAAAACCACTTTTCGCACTTGTGTTGGTGCAGGAAACCACTTTTGCACTTGTATTAGTGTGGAAAAAACACTTTTTGCACTTGTGATAGTGTTGAAAAACCACTTTTCGCACTTGTGTTAGTGTTGAAAAACGACTTTTCGCACTTGTGTTGGTGCAGGAAACCACTTTTGCACTTGTATTAGTGTGGAAAAACCACTTTTCGTACTTGTGTTAGTGTTGAAAAACCACTTTTCGCACTTGTGTTAGTGTTGAAAAACCACTTTTCGCACTTGCGTTAGTGTTGAAAAACCACTTTTCGCACTTGTGTTAGTGTTGAAAAACCACTTTTCGCACTTGTGTTGGTGCAGGATTCCACATTTGCACTTGTATTAGTGTGGAAAAAACACGTTTCGCACTTGTGTTAGTGTTGAAAAACCACTTTTCGCACTTGTGTTAGTGTTGAAAAACCACTTTTCGCACTTGTGTTGGTGCAGGAAACCACTTTTGCACTTGTATTAGTGTGGAAAAAACACTTTTTGCACTTGTGATAGTGTTGAAAAACCACTTTCGCACTTGTGTTAGTGTTGAAAAACCACTTTTCGCACTTGTGTTGGTGCAGGAAACCACTTTTCCACTTGTATTAGTGTGGAAAAACCACTTTTCGCCCTTGTGTTAGTGTTGAAAAACCACTTTTCGCACTTGTGTTAGTGTTGAAAAACCACTTTTCACACTTGTGTTGGTGCAGGAAACCACATTTGCACTTGTATTAGTGTGGAAAAAACACGTTTTGCACTTGTGATAGTGTTGAAAAACGACTTTTCGCACTTGTATTAGTGTTGAAAAACCACTTTTCGCACCTGTGTTAGTGTTGAAAAACCACTTTTCGCACTTGTGTTAGTGTTGAAAAGCCACTTTTCGCACTTGTGTTGGTGCAGGAAACCACTTTTGCACTTGTATTAGTGTGGAAAAAACACTTTTCGCACTTGTGTTAGTGTTGAAAAACCACTTTTCGCACTTGTGTTAGTGTTGAAAAACCACTTTCGCACTTGTGTTAGTGTTGAAAAACCACTTTCGCACTTGTGTTAGTGTTGAAAAACCACTTTTCGCACTTGTGTTAGTGTTGAAAAACCACTTTTCGCACTTGTGTTGGTGCAGGAAACCACTTTTGCACTTGTATTAGTGTGGAAAAAACACTTTTCGCACTTGTGTTAGTGTTGAAAAACCACTTTTCGCACTTGTGTTAGTGTTGAAAAAACACTTTTCGCACTTGTGTTAGTGTTGAAAAACCACTTTTCGCACTTGTGTTAGTGTTGAAAAACCACTTTTCGCACTTGTGTTTGTGTTGAAAAACCACTTTTCGCACTTGTATTAGTGTGGAAAAACCACTTTTCGCACTTGTGTTTGTGTTGAAAAACCACTTTTCGCACTTGTATTAGTGTGGAAAAACCACTTTTCGCACTTGTGTTGGTGCAGGAAACCACCTTTGCACTTGTATTAGTGTGGAAAAAACACTTTTTGCACTTGTGATAGTGTTGAAAAACCACTTTTCGCACTTGTGTTAGTGTTGAAAAACCACTTTTTGCACTTGTGTTGGTGCAGGAAACCACTTTTCCACTTGTATTAGTGTGGAAAAACCACTTTTCGCACTTGTGTTAGTGTTGAAAAACCACTTTTCGCACTTGTGTTAGTGTTGAAAAACCACTTTTCGCACCTGTGTTAGTGTGGAAAAACCACTTTTCGCACTTGTGTTGGTGCAGGAAACCACTTTTGCACTTGTATTAGTGTGGAAAAAACACTTTTTGCACTTGTGATAGTGTTGAAAAACCACTTTTCGCACTTGTGTTAGTGTTGAAAAACCACTTTTCGCACCTGTGTTAGTGTTGAAAAACCACTTTTCGCACTTGTGTTGGTGCAGGAAACCACTTTTGCACTTGTATTAGTGTGGAAAAAACACTTTTCGCACTTGTGTTAGTGTTGAAAAACCACTTTTCGCACTTGTGTTAGTGTTGAAAAGCCACTTTTCGCACTTGTGTTGGTGCAGGAAACCACTTTTGCACTTGTATTAGTGTGGAAAAAACACTTTTCGCACTTGTGTTAGTGTTGAAAAACCACTTTTCGCACTTGTGCTAGTGTTGAAAAACCACTTTTCGCACTTTTGTTGGTGCAGGAAACCACTTTTGCACTTGTATTTGTGTGGAAAAAACACTTTTTGCACTTGAGATAGTGTTGAAAAACCACTTTTCGCACTTGTGTTAGTGTTGAAAAACCACTTTTCGCACTTGTGTTTGTGTTGAAAAACCACTTTTCGCACTTGTGTTGGTGCAGGAAACCACTTTTGCACTTGTATTAGTGTGGAAAAAACACTTTTCGCACTTGTGTTAGTGTTGAAAAACCACTTTTCGCACTTGTGTTAGTGTTGAAAAACCACTTTTCGCACTTGTGTTGGTGCAGGAAACCACTTTTGCACTTGTATTAGTGTGGAAAAAACACTTTCCGCACTTGTGTTAGTGTTGAAACACCACGTTTCGCACTTGTATTAGTGTTGAAAAACCACTTTTCGCACCTGTGTTAGTGTTGAAAAACCACTTTTCGCACTTGTGTTAGTGTTGAAAAGCCACTTTTCGCACTTGTGTTGGTGCAGGAAACCACTTTTGCACTTGTATTAGTGTGGAAAAAACACTTTTCGCACTTGTGTTAGTGTTGAAAAACCACTTTTCGCACTTGTGTTAGTGTTGAAAAACCACTTTCGCACTTGTGTTAGTGTTGAAAAACCACTTTTCGCACTTGTGTTAGTGTTGAAAAACCACTTTTCGCACTTGTGTTGGTGCAGGAAACCACTTTTGCACTTGTATTAGTGTGGAAAAAACACTTTTCGCACTTGTGTTAGTGTTGAAAAACCACTTTTCGCACTTGTGTTAGTGTTGAAAAAACACTTTTCGCACTTGTATTAGTGTGGAAAAACCACTTTTCGCACTTGTGTTAGTGTTGAAAAACCACTTTTCGCACTTGTGTTTGTGTTGAAAAACCACTTTTCGCACTTGTGTTTGTGTTGAAAAACCACTTTTCGCACTTGTATTAGTGTGGAAAAACCACTTTTCGCACTTGTGTTGGTGCAGGAAACCACCTTTGCACTTGTATTAGTGTGGAAAAAACACTTTTTGCACTTGTGATAGTGTTGAAAAACCACTTTTCGCACTTGTGTTAGTGTTGAAAAACCACTTTTTGCACTTGTGTTGGTGCAGGAAACCACTTTTCCACTTGTATTAGTGTGGAAAAACCACTTTTCGCACTTGTGTTAGTGTTGAAAAACCACTTTTCGCACTTGTGTTAGTGTTGAAAAACCACTTTTCACACTTGTGTTGGTGCAGGAAACCACATTTGCACTTGTATTAGTGTGGAAAAAACACGTTTTGCACTTGTGATAGTGTTGAAAAACCACTTTTCGCACTTGTGTTAGTGTTGAAAAACCACTTTTCGCACCTGTGTTAGTGTGGAAAAACCACTTTTCGCACTTGTGTTGGTGCAGGAAACCACTTTTGCACTTGTATTAGTGTGGAAAAAACACTTTTTGCACTTGTGATAGTGTTGAAAAACCACTTTTCGCACTTGTGTTCGTGTTGAAAAACCACTTTTCGCACCTGTGTTAGTGTTGAAAAACCACTTTTCGCACTTGTGTTGGTGCAGGAAACCACTTTTGCACTTGTATTAGTGTGGAAAAAACACTTTTCGCACTTGTGTTAGTGTTGAAAAACCACTTTTCGCACTTGTGTTAGTGTTGAAAAGCCACTTTTCGCACTTGTGTTGGTGCAGGAAACCACTTTTGCACTTGTATTAGTGTGGAAAAAACACTTTTCGCACTTGTGTTAGTGTTGAAAAACCACTTTTCGCACTTGTGCTAGTGTTGAAAAACCACTTTTCGCACTTTTGTTGGTGCAGGAAACCACTTTTGCATTTGTATTTGTGTGGAAAAAACACTTTTTGCACTTGAGATAGTGTTGAAAAACCACTTTTCGCACTTGTGTTAGTGTTGAAAAACCACTTTTCGCACTTGTGTTTGTGTTGAAAAACCACTTTTCGCACTTGTGTTGGTGCAGGAAACCACTTTTGCACTTGTATTAGTGTGGAAAAAACACTTTTCGCACTTGTGTTAGTGTTGAAAAACCACTTTTCGCACTTGTGTTAGTGTTGAAAAACCACTTTTCGCACTTGTGTTGCTGCAGGAAACCACTTTTGCACTTGTATTAGTGTGGAAAAAACACTTTCCGCACTTGTGTTAGTGTTGAAAAACCACGTTTCGCACTTGTGTTAGTGTTGAAAAACCACTTTTCGCACTTGTGTTGGTGCAGGAAACCACTTTTGCACTTGTATTAGTGTGGAAAAACCACTTTTCGCACTTGTGTTAGTGTTGAAAAGCCACTTTTCGCACTTGAGTTAGTGTTGAAAAACCACTTTTCGCACTTGTGTTAGTGTTGAAAAACCACTTTTCGCACTTGTGTTGGTGCAGGAAACCACTTTTGCACTTGTATTAGTGTGGAAAAACCACTTTTCGCACTTGTGTTAGTGTTGAAAAACCACTTTTCGCACTTGTGTTAGTGTTGAAAAACCACTTTTCGCACTTGTGTTGGTGCAGGAAACCACTTTTGCACTTGTATTAGTGTGGAAAAACCACTTTTCGCACTTGTGTTAGTGTTGCAAAACCACTTTTCGCACTTGTGTTAGTGTTGAAAAACCACTTTTCACACTTGTGTTGGTGCAGGAAACCACTTTTGCACTTGTATTAGTGTGGAAAAACCACTTTTCGCACTTGTGTTAGTGTTGCAAAACCACTTTTCGCACTTGTGTTAGTGTTGAAAAACCACTTTTCACACTTGTGTTGGTGCAGGAAACCACTTTTGCACTTGTATTAGTGTGGAAAAAACACTTTTTGCACTTGTGATAGTGTTGAAAAACCACTTTTCGCACTTGTGTTAGTGCTGAAAAACCACTTTTCGCAATTGTGTTAGTGTGGAAAAAACACTTTTTGCACTTGTGATAGTGTTGAAAAACCACTTTTCGCACTTCTGTTAGTGTTGAAAAACCACTTTTCGCACTTGTGTTGGTGCAGGAAACCACTTTTGCACTTGTATTAGTGTGGAAAAAACACTTTTCGCACTTGTGTTAGTGTTGAAAAACCACTTTTCGCACTTGTGTTAGTGTTGAAAAACCACTTTTCGCACTTGTGTTGGTGCAGGAAACCACTTCTGCGCTTGTATTAGTGTGGAAAAAACACTTTTTGCACTTGTGATCGTGTTGAAAAACCACTTTTCGCACTTGTGTTAGTGTTGAAAAACCACTTTTCGCACTCGTGTTGGTGCAGGAAACCACTTTTCCACTTGTATTAGTGTGGAAATAACCACTTTTCGCACTTGTGTTAGTGTTGAAAAACCATTTTTCACACTTGTGTTGGTGCAGGAAACCACATTTGCACTTGTATTAGTGTGGAAAAACTCGTTTTGCACTTGTGATAGTGTTGAAAAACCACTTTTCGCACTTGTGTTAGTGTTGAAAAACCACTTTTCGCACTTGTGTTAGTGTTGAAAAACCACTTTTCGGACTTGTGTTGGTGCAGGAAACCACTTTTGCACTTGTATTAGTGTGGAAAAAACACTTTTCGCACTTGTGTTAGTGTTGAAAAACCACTTTTCGCACTTGTGTTAGTGTTGAAAAGCCACTTTTCGCACTTGTGTTGGTGCAGGAAACCACTTTTGCACTTGTATTAGTGTGGAAAAACCACTTTTCGCACTTGTGTTAGTGTTGAAAAACCACTTTTCGCACTTGTGCTAGTGTTGAAAACCCACTATTTGCACTTGTGTTGGTGCAGGAAACCACATTTGCACTTGTATTAGTGTGGAAAAAACACTTTTTGCACTTGTGATAGTGTTGAAAAACCACTTTTCGCACTTGTGTTAGTGTTGAAAAACCACTTTTCGCACTTGTGTTGGTGCAGGAAACCACTTTTTGCACTTGTATTAGTGTGGAAAAACCACTTTTCGCACTTGTGTTAGTGTTGAAAAACCACTTTTCGCACTTGTGTTAGTGTTGAAAAACCACTTTTCGCACGTGTGTTAGTGTTGAAAAACCACTTTTCGCACTTGTGTTGGTGCAGGAAACCACTTTTGCACTTGTATTAGTGTGGAAAAACCACTTTTCGCACTTGTGGCAGTGTTGAAAAACCACTTTTCGCACTTGTGTTAGTGTTGAAAAAACACTTTTCGCACCTGTGTTGGTGCAGGAAACCACTTTTGCACTGTATTAGTGTGGAAAAAACACTTTTCGCACTTGTGTTAGTGTTTAAAAACCACTTTTCGCACTTGTGTTAGTGTTGAAAAACCACTTTTCGCACTTGTGTTGGTGCAGGAAACCACTTTTGCACTTGTATTAGTGTGGAAAAAACACTTTTTGCACTTGTGATAGTGTTGAAAAACCACTTTTCGCACTTGTGTTAGTGTTGAAAAACCACTTTTCGCACTTGTGTTAGTGTTGAAAAACCACTTTTCGCACTTGTGTTGGTGAAGGAAACCACTTTTGCACTTGTATTTGTGTGGAAAAAACACTTTTCGCACTTGTGTTAGTGTTGAAAAACCACTTTTCGCACTTGTGTTGGTGCAGGAAACCACTTTTGCACTTGTATTAGTGTGGAAAAAACACTTTTTGCACTTGTGATAGTGTTGAAAAACCACTTTTCGCACTTGTGTTAGTGTTGAAAAACGACTTTTCGCACTTGTGTTGGTGCAGGAAACCACTTTTGCACTTGTATTAGTGTGGAAAAACCACTTTTCGTACTTGTGTTAGTGTTGAAAAACCACTTTTCGCACTTGTGTTAGTGTTGAAAAACCACTTTTCGCACTTGCGTTAGTGTTGAAAAACCACTTTTCGCACTTGTGTTAGTGTTGAAAAACCACTTTTCGCACTTGTGTTGGTGCAGGATTCCACATTTGCACTTGTATTAGTGTGGAAAAAACACGTTTCGCACTTGTGTTAGTGTTGAAAAACCACTTTTCGCACTTGTGTTAGTGTTGAAAAACCACTTTTCGCACTTGTGTTGTGCAGGAAACCACTTTTGCACTTGTATTAGTGTGGAAAAAACACTTTTTGCACTTGTGATAGTGTTGAAAAACCACTTTTCGCACTTGTGTTAGTGTTGAAAAACCACTTTTCGCACTTGTGTTGGTGCAGGAAACCACTTTTCCACTTGTATTAGTGTGGAAAAACCACTTTTCGCCCTTGTGTTAGTGTTGAAAAACCACTTTTCGCACTTGTGTTAGTGTTGAAAAACCACTTTTCACACTTGTGTTGGTGCAGGAAACCACATTTGCACTTGTATTAGTGTGGAAAAAACACGTTTTGCACTTGTGATAGTGTTGAAAAACGACTTTTCGCACTTGTATTAGTGTTGAAAAACCACTTTTCGCACCTGTGTTAGTGTTGAAAAACCACTTTTCGCACTTGTGTTAGTGTTGAAAAGCCACTTTTCGCACTTGTGTTGGTGCAGGAAACCACTTTTGCACTTGTATTAGTGTGGAAAAAACACTTTTCGCACTTGTGTTAGTGTTGAAAAACCACTTTTCGCACTTGTGTTAGTGTTGAAAAACCACTTTCGCACTTGTGTTAGTGTTGAAAAACCACTTTCGCACTTGTGTTAGTGTTGAAAAACCACTTTTCGCACTTGTGTTAGTGTTGAAAAACCACTTTTCGCACTTGTGTTGGTGCAGGAAACCACTTTTGCACTTGTATTAGTGTGGAAAAAACACTTTTCGCACTTGTGTTAGTGTTGAAAAACCACTTTTCGCACTTGTGTTAGTGTTGAAAAAACACTTTTCGCACTTGTGTTAGTGTTGAAAAACCACTTTTCACACTTGTGCTAGTGTTGAAAAACCACTTTTCGCACTTGTGTTTGTGTTGAAAAACCACTTTTCGCACTTGTATTAGTGTGGAAAAACCACTTTTCGCACTTGTGTTTGTGTTGAAAAACCACTTTTCGCACTTGTATTAGTGTGGAAAAACCACTTTTCGCACTTGTGTTGGTGCAGGAAACCACCTTTGCACTTGTATTAGTGTGGAAAAAACACTTTTTGCACTTGTGATAGTGTTGAAAAACCACTTTTCGCACTTGTGTTAGTGTTGAAAAACCACTTTTTGCACTTGTGTTGGTGCAGGAAACCACTTTTCCACTTGTATTAGTGTGGAAAAACCACTTTTCGCACTTGTGTTAGTGTTGAAAAACCACTTTTCGCACTTGTGTTAGTGTTGAAAAACCACTTTTCGCACCTGTGTTAGTGTGGAAAAACCACTTTTCGCACTTGTGTTGGTGCAGGAAACCACTTTTGCACTTGTATTAGTGTGGAAAAAACACTTTTTGCACTTGTGATAGTGTTGAAAAACCACTTTTCGCACTTGTGTTAGTGTTGAAAAACCACTTTTCGCACCTGTGTTAGTGTTGAAAAACCACTTTTCGCACTTGTGTTGGTGCAGGAAACCACTTTTGCACTTGTATTAGTGTGGAAAAAACACTTTTCGCACTTGTGTTAGTGTTGAAAAACCACTTTTCGCACTTGTGTTAGTGTTGAAAAGCCACTTTTCGCACTTGTGTTGGTGCAGGAAACCACTTTTGCACTTGTATTAGTGTGGAAAAAACACTTTTCGCACTTGTGTTAGTGTTGAAAAACCACTTTTCGCACTTGTGCTAGTGTTGAAAAACCACTTTTCGCACTTTTGTTGGTGCAGCAAACCACTTTTGCACTTGTATTTGTGTGGAAAAAACACTTTTTGCACTTGAGATAGTGTTGAAAAACCACTTTTCGCACTTGTGTTAGTGTTGAAAAACCACTTTTCGCACTTGTGTTTGTGTTGAAAAACCACTTTTCGCACTTGTGTTGGTGCAGGAAACCACTTTTGCACTTGTATTAGTGTGGAAAAAACACTTTTCGCACTTGTGTTAGTGTTGAAAAACCACTTTTCGCACTTGTGTTAGTGTTGAAAAACCACTTTTCGCACTTGTGTTGCTGCAGGAAACCACTTTTGCACTTGTATTAGTGTGGAAAAAACACTTTCCGCACTTGTGTTAGTGTTGAAAAACCACGTTTCGCACTTGTATTAGTGTTGAAAAACCACTTTCGCACCTGTGTTAGTGTTGAAAAACCACTTTTCGCACTTGTGTTAGTGTTGAAAAGCCACTTTTCGCACTTGTGTTGGTGCAGGAAACCACTTTTGCACTTGTATTAGTGTGGAAAAAACACTTTTCGCACTTGTGTTAGTGTTGAAAAACCACTTTTCGCACTTGTGTTAGTGTTGAAAAACCACTTTCGCACTTGTGTTAGTGTTGAAAAACCACTTTTCGCACTTGTGTTAGTGTTGAAAAACCACTTTTCGCACTTGTGTTGGTGCAGGAAACCACTTTTGCACTTGTATTAGTGTGGAAAAAACACTTTTCGCACTTGTGTTAGTGTTGAAAAACCACTTTTCGCACTTGTGTTAGTGTTGAAAAAACACTTTTCGCACTTGTATTAGTGTGGAAAAACCACTTTTCGCACTTGTGTTAGTGTTGAAAAACCACTTTTCGCACTTGTGTTTGTGTTGAAAAACCACTTTTCGCACTTGTGTTTGTGTTGAAAAACCACTTTTCGCACTTGTATTAGTGTGGAAAAACCACTTTTCGCACTTGTGTTGGTGCAGGAAACCACCTTTGCACTTGTATTAGTGTGGAAAAAACACTTTTTGCACTTGTGATAGTGTTGAAAAACCACTTTTCGCACTTGTGTTAGTGTTGAAAAACCACTTTTTGCACTTGTGTTGGTGCAGGAAACCACTTTTCCACTTGTATTAGTGTGGAAAAACCACTTTTCGCACTTGTGTTAGTGTTGAAAAACCACTTTTCGCACTTGTGTTAGTGTTGAAAAACCACTTTTCACACTTGTGTTGGTGCAGGAAACCACATTTGCACTTGTATTAGTGTGGAAAAAACACGTTTTGCACTTGTGATAGTGTTGAAAAACCACTTTTCGCACTTGTGTTAGTGTTGAAAAACCACTTTTCGCACCTGTGTTAGTGTGGAAAAACCACTTTTCGCACTTGTGTTGGTGCAGGAAACCACTTTTGCACTTGTATTAGTGTGGAAAAAACACTTTTTGCACTTGTGATAGTGTTGAAAAACCACTTTTCGCACTTGTGTTAGTGTTGAAAAACCACTTTTCGCACCTGTGTTAGTGTTGAAAAACCACTTTTCGCACTTGTGTTGGTGCAGGAAACCACTTTTGCACTTGTATTAGTGTGGAAAAAACACTTTTCGCACTTGTGTTAGTGTTGAAAAACCACTTTTCGCACTTGTGTTAGTGTTGAAAAGCCACTTTTCGCACTTGTGTTGGTGCAGGAAACCACTTTTGCACTTGTATTAGTGTGGAAAAAACACTTTTCGCACTTGTGTTAGTGTTGAAAAACCACTTTTCGCACTTGTGCTAGTGTTGAAAAACCACTTTTCGCACTTTTGTTGGTGCAGGAAACCACTTTTGCACTTGTATTTGTGTGGAAAAAACACTTTTTGCACTTGAGATAGTGTTGAAAAACCACTTTTCGCACTTGTGTTAGTGTTGAAAAACCACTTTTCGCACTTGTGTTTGTGTTGAAAAACCACTTTTCGCACTTGTGTTGGTGCAGGAAACCACTTTTGCACTTGTATTAGTGTGGAAAAAACACTTTTCGCACTTGTGTTAGTGTTGAAAAACCACTTTTCGCACTTGTGTTAGTGTTGAAAAACCACTTTTCGCACTTGTGTTGCTGCAGGAAACCACTTTTGCACTTGTATTAGTGTGGAAAAAACACTTTCCGCACTTGTGTTAGTGTTGAAAAACCACGTTTCGCACTTGTGTTAGTGTTGAAAAACCACTTTTCGCACTTGTGTTGGTGCAGGAAACCACTTTTGCACTTGTATTAGTGTGGAAAAACCACTTTTCGCACTTGTGTTAGTGTTGAAAAGCCACTTTTCGCACTTGAGTTAGTGTTGAAAAACCACTTTTCGCACTTGTGTTAGTGTTGAAAAACCACTTTTCGCACTTGTGTTGGTGCAGGAAACCACTTTTGCACTTGTATTAGTGTGGAAAAACCACTTTTCGCACTTGTGTTAGTGTTGAAAAACCACTTTTCGCACTTGTGTTAGTGTTGAAAAACCACTTTTCGCACTTGTGTTGGTGCAGGAAACCACTTTTGCACTTGTATTAGTGTGGAAAAACCACTTTTCGCACTTGTGTTAGTGTTGCAAAACCACTTTTCGCACTTGTGTTAGTGTTGAAAAACCACTTTTCACACTTGTGTTGGTGCAGGAAACCACTTTTGCACTTGTATTAGTGTGGAAAAAACACTTTTTGCACTTGTGATAATGTTGAAAAACCACTTTTCGCACTTGTGTTAGTGCTGAAAAACCACTTTTCGCACTTGTGTTAGTGCTGAAAAAAACACTTTTTCCACGTGTGATAGTGTTGAAAAACCACTTTTCGCACTTGTGTTGGTGCAGGAAACCACTCTTGCACTTGTATTAGTGTGGAAAAAACACTTTTCGCACTTGTGTTAGTGTTGAAAAACCACTTTTCGCACTTGTGTTAGTGTTGAAAAACCACTTTTCGCACTTGTGTTGGTGCAGGAAACCACTTTTGCACTTGTATTAGTGTGGAAAAA
This sequence comes from Myxine glutinosa, assembly GCF_964187855.1. NCBI lineage: Eukaryota > Metazoa > Chordata > Myxini > Myxiniformes > Myxinidae > Myxine > Myxine glutinosa. The sequence goes on from NW_027618728.1 coordinate 62,673, forward strand.
ACACTTTTTGCACTTGTGATAGTGTTGAAAAACCACTTTTCGCACTTGTGTTAGTGTTGAAAAACCACTTTTCGCACTTGTGTTGGTGCAGGAAACCACTTTTCCACTTGTATTAGTGTGGAAAAACCACTTTTCGCACTTGTGTTAGTGTTGAAAAACCACTTTTCGCACTTGTGTTAGTGTTGAAAAACCACTTTTCACACTTGTGTTGGTGCAGGAAACCACATTTGCACTTGTATTAGTGTGGAAAAAACACGTTTTGCACTTGTGATAGTGTTGAAAAACCACTTTTCGCACTTGTGTTAGTGTTGAAAAACCACTTTTCACACTTGTGTTGGTGCAGGAAACCACTTTTGCACTTGTATTAGTGTGGAAAAAACACTTTTCGCACTTGTGTTAGTGTTGAAAAACCACTTTTCGCACTTGTGTTAGTGTTGAAAAGCCACTTTTCGCACTTGTGTTGGTGCAGGAAACCACTTTTGCACTTGTATTAGTGTGGAAAAAACACTTTTCGCACTTGTGTTAGTGTTGAAAAACCACTTTTCGCACTTGTGCTAG